>NW_026777416.1:600000-900000 GCF_028023285.1 Balaenoptera ricei | reverse complement strand
ACATCTTGAAAAAGAAAACTGGGGAATTCTCTGGTGGCCCAGTGGTTAGGACTCTGTGCTTTCACTGCCAAGGGCTCGGGTTCGATCCCTGACTGGGGAACTAAGATCCCACAAGCCATGGGACGTGGCCAAAATAAATAAATAAGTAAAATGAAATAAAACCACTATTTTAAAAAAGATTTTAAAAATAAAGGAAAAAAACAAGAAAACTACCCCAGTACAACTTATAAATAGGAATGTAAAAATCTATCACACAATAATAGCAACATGAAACCAACAGAACTTTAAATGGATAATGCCATAAGCAAGTATCTCTACACCAGGAATTTCAGGTTGCTCAACATATGAAAAGTAAGCAATGTATTCAACCACAATAATGGTGTGAAGTAAAAACACATAATCATATCAATTAATGCAAAACATCTACAATGAAAATCCAGTGTTATTTCATGAAAAACACTCAAGAAAGCAGGAATAAAAGGAAATTTGTTCAATATGGAAAAGAGTAGTACAAAAAGCCACAGCAAACATCATGCTCAACGTTAAAGACTGAAAGATTTACTCCTGAAATCAGGAACAGGGCCAGGAAGCTGGCCTTCATCACCGTTACTCAATAGTGTACTGGAAGTTCTACCCAGAATCTTGAGGAAAGAAAGAAAAGGCATCCATGGGTGAATGGAAAAATTAAAACCGTGTCTCTTCACAGAACATAGGTCACATCATCTTATATATAAAACTACCTATAATCAGCAAAGAAATTATTTGAGCTAATCAACTAATTAATAAGCAGTGTTACAGAACAAAACATCAATTCATGAAAATCTATCTTATATGCATACGCTGGCAAAAAATAATCTGAAAAAGAATTTATGAGAACAATTCCATTTTTAATAATGTCAACATCAATATTTAGGAGTATGTTTAATCAAGGTACAAGACTTGTTTTTATGTATGTAAAGTTGTATGTTTGAAATTACTGGAAAGTCAATTACTTTTCAAAACATCATGTCTGTCAACAGCATGCCAGAAAAGCAGAGAAAACATCAAACTTCCATATAGAAGCCAAGCCTTACCCAGATCCAGTTCACCCAAAGTCCACATGTCATTTAGAGGCACCGTGGGAAGGTTATATTAGGAGCCGCCGTGTTCCGTGTTGTGGACGACCTGGATATGGTAGAAACAGTGGGATTTTTGAATTCCAATTTTCCACTTCATTCCACAAAAAAACTATTAGAACTAATAAATCAATTCAGTAAAGTTGCAAAATCAATACACAGAAATCAGTTGCCTTTCTAAACACTAATAATGAACCATCAGAAAGAGAAAGAAAGCAACCCTATTTACAACTGCATCAAAAAGAACAAAATACCTGGGAATAAAGTCAACCAAGGAGGTGAAAGACCTGCACACTGAAAACTTGAAGACATTGATGAAGACATTGAAAGACACACCAATAAATGGAAAGATATCCTGTTCTCATGGAATGGAACAATTAATATTGTTAAAATATCCATGCTACCCGAAGCAGTGGACACAGGGAATGCAATCCCTCCCAAAATTCCATGGTATTTCCCCCCAAAATAGAGCAAATCCTCCTAATATCTGTGGGGAACCACAAAGGACCCCAAATAGCCAAAGAAACCCTGAAAAAAGAGAACGGGCTGGAGGCATCTCCCTCCCTGACGTCACACTCTGCTCAGAAGCTACAGTCACCAAAACAGTGTGGAACTGGCTCAAAACGGGCGCAGGGACCAGAGGAACAGGACAGAGAGACCAGAATTCAACCCACACGGACGGGGTCGGTGAATTTATGACACAGGGACCAAGGGCACACCAAGGAGCACGACACTCCCCACGATAAATGGTGCTGGGAAAACTGGACGCCCCATAACTCACGCTGGCTACCCTGCACACAAACCTGACCAAACACCCAGCTTTCCACGCCAAGCCCTCCCTCGCTCACACGAAGACGGACCCCCTCAACGGTCAGTCGCCCACAGGAAGCTTCTCCCCACTTTTCCTCACCGTCTCTTCACCTTTTCCTCAGGCATCACCTGGGTCCTCAGGAAACCTAGTTCCCCAGTCAGCGTGGACGCAGCCCCATTTTGTCCTGAAGCCGAAACCCCAGCGAGTCCTAAGGGGACGGAGACCGAGCTCCTCTCAGCAGAGACGCTGAGCCGGGCGTCCTACCCGAAGGCCCCCGCCCCCGCCCCCGCCCCCGCGCCTGAGGCGGCTCAACTCCTCTCAGCTGCCCTCACAATCGAGTTCCATGGAACGAGCATGCGCTGTGGGTCAGAGAGGCGAACTCGGCGCCACCCTGTGGTCAGTGCAGGAAGTGCAGGCCGCGCCTCCCTCACAGGTCACTGGGGGCAGCGTGCCCTACTGACAGGACTGCTGAATCCATTAAACTGGAAATTCAAACGAAAATGGAGTCTCTATCCCAAAAGTTTTCTAAAAGTAGTTAAGGAACAATTAATTGGAAACCATTTGGAAGGAAGTGAATGTAGATGCAAACTTTACAACTTATACCAAATTCACTCAAAGTTATTCAGAGGCAAATTTTATTTTAGTTTATAATTTATGTTTGGCTGTGTTGGGTCTTCGTTGCTGCATGTGGGCTTTCTCTAGTTGCGTCGAGCGGGGCTACTCTTCGTTGCGGTGCACGGGCTTCTCATTGCGGTGGCTTCTCTTGTGAGCGAGCACGGGCTCTAGGCGCGCAGGCTTCAGTAGTTGTGCCGCGCAGGCTTGGTTGCTCTGCGGCATGTGGGATCTTCCCGGACCAGGGCTCGAGCCCGTGTCCCCTGCATTGGCAGGCGGACTCTTAACCACTGCGTCACCAGGGAAGTCCCCACAGACAAACTTTAAATACAAAACTATTCAAGGGGCTCCCCTGGTGGCGCAGTGGTTGAGAATCTGCCTGCTAATGCAGGGGACACGGGTTCGAGCCCTGGTCTGGGAAGATCCCACATGCCGCGGAGCAACCAGGCCCGTGAGCCACAACTCCTGAACCTGCGCGTCTGGAGCCTGTGCTCCGCAACAAGACAGGCCGCGATAGTGAGAGGCCCGCGCACCGCGATGAAGAGTGGCCCCCGCTTGCCACAACTAGAGAAAGCCTTCGCACAGAAACGAAGACCCAACACAGCCAAAAATAAATAAATTATTTAATCAATTAAAAAGAAAAGCTGTCTCTCAAATTTAACTTCCAGAATATATTCAGGAAAAACGCATACGCCCTTTTTGGCCAACCAAAGAAGCGGGCAATGCAAATCAACACTACAAAGAGGTATCACTTCGAGTCAGAAAAAAGGACCATCCTCACAAAGGGTAAAAACCAGATATGCAGGACAAGGAGAGGAGAAAAGGGAGCCTCGTTACGCTGAAGGGGGGAATGTAAATTGCCAACGGCCACTCTGGAGAAGTGTGCTGTGTTTCCTAAAACATCTAAAAAACAGAGCTACAAAGCATAGGGCGCTTCCACTCATGGGCCTATATGTTGGAAAATCCAAAAATCCACCGGACGCAGGCACCCCGTTTACTGCTGCTATGTTTACAACAGCCTCGACTTGGGTACAACTTCATAGTCCTTGGAAGGAAAAAATGGTGAAAGAAAATTTGATACTTAGGCACAACGGAATATTACTCAGCCCTGAAATCAATGAAATGAGGCCAGTTGCAGCAACTCAGGGGGACTTATGTATGGTCATTGAGAGTGAAATCAGTTAGACAGCAAGAGAAACTTATCATATCACTTATAAAGGGAATCTAAAAATCGCCAACCGTGAACTGAATTACAAACAGAACACCATCACACATTTACAAAACACACTTACGGCTGCTTAAGGGGAAAAGTGTGGTGCGGTGATGCATAAACCAGGAGGTTGAAATTGGCACAGATACCGTTCCATACGCCAATAATGTAATCGCCAAGACATACTCATGGTTCAAGGAACTGGACTCAGCACACTCTATTCACAGAAAAAACATATATCTGACTACTAGAAACTAGAAAAGAATTTATTGATGTCTCTCTGTAAGTGACTCAAGTGGATGTACAGCACCAAGAAACACAACATTGCAAATCAGCTCCAGCCCATTATAAAAATTAATTATAAAAAGAGAAAGACAGTGAGAGAGAGAGGAATTCTTACAAAATTCAATCAGGGGCTGTGAGGCAACTGGACTGACCACATCTACACTCACAGCTGAATGGGACGTAAGGCTGGACACCCTAACCCTAAACCCTAACCCTAACCCAACCCTAACCCTACCTTAACCCTAACCCTAACCCCACACTAACCCTAACCCTAAACCTAAACCCTAACCCTAACCCCTAACCCTAACCCAACCCTAAGCCTAACCCTAACCCCTAGCCCTAGCCCTAGCCCTAACCCTGACCCTAACCCCTAACCCTTAACCCCTAACCCCTAACCCCTAACCCTAACCAAGTTCACAAGTAAACTTCTCGCCCACCTGGAGAGAGTGATTTCATTTGAAAGAGTAAAGACACAATCAGCTCAGTAATTGGCCACGGGGGCTGGAGGGGCCAAGGTTAACCTGAGCTGGAGGAACGTGGGTGCCTGCCTGGATGCTCAGAGGCCAAGGGCTGTTCTGAGACCTGCTTGGACACCCGTGCAGATGGAACAAAGGATCCGCCCAGTCCCAAGAGGGCCCCACCGGCCCTCACGAACGCAACACCAGACTTCCCAGGTGGCGCAGTGGTTAAGAATCCACCTGCCAATGCAGGAGACACGGGTTTGAGCCCTGGTCAGGGAAGATCCCACATGCTGTGGAGCAACTAAGCCCGTGCACCACAACTACTGAGCCTGCGCTCTAGAACCCGCGAGCCCCAACTGCTGAAGCCCACGCGCTTAGAGCCTGTGCTCTGCAACAAGAGAAGCCACCGCAATGAGAAGCCCCCACTCGCCGCAACTAGAGAAAGCCTCCGGGCAGCAATGCAGACCCAACACAGCCCAAAATTCATTAATTAATTAATTAATTAAGAAAAAAAAAAAAGGCAGCACCTGGGGGCTGGCAGACTGATGCACCAAGTCTTACATCACGTCTACTTAGTATCCTGCATGTCAGGGCCATGCTGGACCTGGGGCTGCCCAGACAGAGTGGGGCCTGCATCACCCTTCCCAGGAGGGAGGGTGGAGGGAAACCCTGCATGACCTCTGAGGCCCTAAGAACCCTTGACTAAGGCTGAGCTCAATTTGAAACAGTGGGTGACCAGAGCAGACATTTCATTCATCTATCAATCAGAATCCAGCACTGGAGGAGCAGAAAACAATGGCCTCGCTCAACCTTGACGCTAATCCTGACATGGACCCTAACCCTAAACTCTGATCCTGACCCTAAGCCCTGACCTAACCTTAGCCTAACCCGTACCCTAAACCTGTACCTTACCCTAACCCATGCTCTACCCGTATCCTACCTGTACCCCAATTCTAACCCATACCCTAACACCCACTCTAACACAGAACCCTAACACCCTGAGACCAAAACCACAAACCTTCACCAATAAGCAAAACCATAACCATAACCAAACCATAAAATATAGTCATTAACCATACCCATAAATAACTCATTAACCATAAAACTTAAACCATAACAGCAACCATAAACCATACACAGCCCCAACCCTCACACCAGCCCCAGCCCTAATGCTAACCCTCCAAACCACTTACACCAAGCCAAGTCTAATCAGATTATACAACTACATCTTGAAAAAGAAAACTGGGGAATTCTCTGGTGGCCCAGTGGTTAGGACTCTGTGCTTTCACTGCCAAGGGCTCGGGTTCGATCCCTGACTGGGGAACTAAGATCCCACAAGCCATGGGACGTGGCCAAAATAAATAAATAATTAAAATGAAATAAAACCACTATTTTAAAAAAGATTTTAAAAATAAAGGAAAAAAACAAGAAAACTACCCCAGTACAACTTATAAATAGGAATGTAAAAATCTATCACACAATAATAGCAACATGAAACCAACAGAACTTTAAATGGATAATGCCATAAGCAAGTATCTCTACACCAGGAATTTCAGGTTGCTCAACATATGAAAAGTAAGCAATGTATTCAACCACAATAATGGTGTGAAGTAAAAACACATAATCATATCAATTAATGCAAAACATCTACAATGAAAATCCAGTGTTATTTCATGAAAAACACTCAAGAAAGCAGGAATAAAAGGAAATTTGTTCAATATGGAAAAGAGTAGTACAAAAAGCCACAGCAAACATCATGCTCAACGTTAAAGACTGAAAGATTTACTCCTGAAATCAGGAACAGGGCCAGGAAGCTGGCCTTCATCACCGTTACTCAATAGTGTACTGGAAGTTCTACCCAGAATCTTGAGGAAAGAAAGAAAAGGCATCCATGGGTGAATGGAAAAATTAAAACCGTGTCTCTTCACAGAACATAGGTCACATCATCTTATATATAAAACTACCTATAATCAGCAAAGAAATTATTTGAGCTAATCAACTAATTAATAAGCAGTGTTACAGAACAAAACATCAATTCATGAAAATCTATCTTATATGCATACGCTGGCAAAAAATAATCTGAAAAAGAATTTATGAGAACAATTCCATTTTTAATAATGTCAACATCAATATTTAGGAGTATGTTTAATCAAGGTACAAGACTTGTTTTTATGTATGTAAAGTTGTATGTTTGAAATTACTGGAAAGTCAATTACTTTTCAAAACATCATGTCTGTCAACAGCATGCCAGAAGAGCAGAGAAAACATCAAACTTCCATATAGAAGCCAAGCCTTACCCAGATCCAGTTCACCCAAAGTCCACATGTCATTTAGAGGCACTGTGGGAAGGTTATATTAGGAGCCGCCGTGTTCCGTGTTGTGGACGACCTGGATATGGTAGAAACAGTGGGATTTTTGAATTCCAATTTTCCACTTCATTCCACAAAAAAACTATTAGAACTAATAAATCAATTCAGTAAAGTTGCAAAATCAATACACAGAAATCAGTTGCCTTTCTAAACACTAATAATGAACCATCAGAAAGAGAAAGAAAGCAACCCTATTTACAACTGCATCAAAAAGAACAAAATACCTGGGAATAAAGTCAACCAAGGAGGTGAAAGACCTGCACACTGAAAACTTTAAGACATTGATGAAGACATTGAAAGACACACCAATAAATGGAAAGATATCCTGTTCTCATGGAATGGAACAATTAATATTGTTAAAATATCCATGCTACCCGAAGCAGTGGACACAGGGAATGCAATCCCTCCCAAAATTCCACGGTATTTCCCCCCAAAATAGAGCAAATCCTCCTAATATCTGTGGGGAACCACAAAGGACCCCAAATAGCCAAAGAAACCCTGAAAAAAGAGAACGGGCTGGAGGCATCTCCCTCCCTGACGTCACACTCTGCTCAGAAGCTACAGTCACCAAAACAGTGTGGAACTGGCTCAAAACGGGCGCAGGGACCAGAGGAACAGGACAGAGAGACCAGAATTCAACCCACACGGACGGGGTCGGTGAATTTATGACACAGGGACCAAGGGCACACCAAGGAGCACGACACTCCCCACGATAAATGGTGCTGGGAAAACTGGACGCCCCATAACTCACGCTGGCTACCCTGCACACAAACCTGACCCAAACACCCAGCTTTCCACGCCAAGCCCTCCCTCGCTCACACGAAGACGGACCCCCTCAACGGTCAGTCGCCCACAGGAAGCTTCTCCCCACTTTTCCTCACCATCTCTTCACCTTTTCCTCAGGCATCACCTGGGTCCTCAGGAAACCTAGTTCCCCAGTCAGCGTGGACGCAGCCCCATTTTGTCCTGAAGCCGAAACCCCAGCGAGTCCTAAGGAGACGGAGACCGAGCTCCTCTCAGCAGAGACGCTGAGCCGGGCGTCCTACCCGAAGGCCCCCGCCCCCGCCCCCGCGCCTGAGGCGGCTCAACTCCTCTCAGCTGCCCTCACAATCGAGTTCCATGGAAGGAGCATGCGCTGTGGGTCAGAGAGGCGAACTCGGCGCCACCCTGTGGTCAGTGCAGGAAGTGCAGGCCGCGCCTCCCTCACAGGTCACTGGGGGCAGCGTGCCCTACTGACAGGACTGCTGAATCCATTAAACTGGAAATTCAAACGAAAATGGAGTCTCTATCCCAAAAGTTTTCTAAAAGTAGTTAAGGAACAATTAATTGGAAACCATTTGGAAGGAAGTGAATGTAGATGCAAACTTTACAACTTATACCAAATTCACTCAAAGTTATTCAGAGGCAAATTTTATTTTAGTTTATAATTTATGTTTGGCTGCGTTGGGTCTTCGTTGCTGCATGTGGGCTTTCTCTAGTTGCGTCGAGCGGGGCTACTCTTCGTTGCGGTGCACGGGCTTCTCATTGCGGTGGCTTCTCTTGTGAGCGAGCACGGGCTCTAGGCGCGCAGGCTTCAGTAGTTGTGCCGCGCAGGCTTGGTTGCTCTGCGGCATGTGGGATCTTCCCGGACCAGGGCTCGAGCCCGTGTCCCCTGCATTGGCAGGCGGACTCTTAACCACTGCGTCACCAGGGAAGTCCCCACAGACAAACTTTAAATACAAAACTATTCAAGGGGCTCCCCTGGTGGCGCAGTGGTTGAGAATCTGCCTGCTAATGCAGGGGACACGGGTTCGAGCCCTGGTCTGGGAAGATCCCACATGCCGCGGAGCAACCAGGCCCGTGAGCCACAACTCCTGAACCTGCGCGTCTGGAGCCTGTGCTCCGCAACAAGACAGGCCGCGATAGTGAGAGGCCCGCGCACCGCCATGAAGAGTGGCCCCCGCTTGCCACAACTAGAGAAAGCCTTCGCACAGAAACGAAGACCCAACACAGCCAAAAATAAATAAATTATTTAATCAATTAAAAAGAAAAGCTGTCTCTCAAATTTAACTTCCAGAATATATTCAGGAAAAACGCATACGCCCTTTTTGGCCAACCAAAGAAGCGGGCAATGCAAATCAACACTACAAAGAGGTATCACTTCGAGTCAGAAAAAAGGACCATCCTCACAAAGGGTAAAAACCAGATATGCAGGACAAGGAGAGGAGAAAAGGGAGCCTCGTTACGCTGAAGGGGGGAATGTAAATTGCCAACGGCCACTCTGGAGAAGTGTGCTGTGTTTCCTAAAACATCTAAAAAACAGAGCTACAAAGCATAGGGCGCTTCCACTCATGGGCCTATATGTTGGAAAATCCAAAAATCCACCGGACGCAGGCACCCCGTTTACTGCTGCTATGTTTACAACAGCCTCGACTTGGGTACAACTTCATAGTCCTTGGAAGGAAAAAATGGTGAAAGAAAATTTGATACTTAAGCACAACGGAATATTACTCAGCCCTGAAATCAATGAAATGAGGCCAGTTGCAGCAACTCAGGGGGACTTATGTATGGTCATTGAGAGTGAAATCAGTTAGACAGCAAGAGAAACTTATCATATCACTTATAAAGGGAATCTAAAAATCGCCAACCGTGAACTGAATTACAAACAGAACACCATCACACATTTACAAAACACACTTACGGCTGCTTAAGGGGAAAAGTGTGGTGCGGTGATGCATAAACCAGGAGGTTGAAATTGGCACAGATACCGTTCCATACGCCAATAATGTAATCGCCAAGACATACTCATGGTTCAAGGAACTGGACTCAGCACACTCTATTCACAGAAAAAACATATATCTGACTACTAGAAACTAGAAAAGAATTTATTGATGTCTCTCTGTAAGTGACTCAAGTGGATGTACAGCACCAAGAAACACAACATTGCAAATCAGCTCCAGCCCATTATAAAAATTAATTATAAAAAGAGAAAGACAGTGAGAGAGAGAGGAATTCTTACAAAATTCAATCAGGGGCTGTGAGGCAACTGGACTGACCACATCTACACTCACAGCTGAATGGGACGTAAGGCTGGACACCCTAACCCTAAACCCTAACCCTAACCCAACCCTAACCCTACCTTAACCCTAACCCTAACCCCACACTAACCCTAACCCTGAACCTAAACCCTAACCCTAACCCCTAACCCTAACCCAACCCTAAGCCTAACCCTAACCCCTAGCCCTAGCCCTAGCCCTAACCCTGACCCTAACCCCTAACCCTTAACCCCTAACCCCTAACCCTAACCAAGTTCACAAGTAAACTTCTCGCCCACCTGGAGAGAGTGATTTCATTTGAAAGAGTAAAGACACAATCAGCTCAGTAATTGGCCACGGGGGCTGGAGGGGCCAAGGCTAACCTGAGCTGGAGGAACGTGGGTGCCTGCCTGGATGCTCAGAGGCCAAGGGCTGTTCTGAGACCTGCTTGGACACCCGTGCAGATGGAACAAAGGATCCGCCCAGTCCCAAGAGGGCCCCACCGGCCCTCACGAACGCAACACCAGACTTCCCAGGTGGCGCAGTGGTTAAGAATCCACCTGCCAATGCAGGAGACACGGGTTTGAGCCCTGGTCAGGGAAGATCCCACATGCTGTGGAGCAACTAAGCCCGTGCACCACAACTACTGAGCCTGCGCTCTAGAACCCGCGAGCCCCAACTGCTGAAGCCCACGCGCTTAGAGCCTGTGCTCTGCAACAAGAGAAGCCACCGCAATGAGAAGCCCCCACTCGCCGCAACTAGAGAAAGCCTCCGGGCAGCAATGCAGACCCAACACAGCCCAAAATTCATTAATTAATTAATTAATTAAGAAAAAAAAAAAAGGCAGCACCTGGGGGCTGGCAGACTGATGCACCAAGTCTTACATCACGTCTACTTAGTATCCTGCATGTCAGGGCCATGCTGGACCTGGGGCTGCCCAGACAGAGTGGGGCCTGCATCACCCTTCCCAGGAGGGAGGGTGGAGGGAAACCCTGCATGACCTCTGAGGCCCTAAGAACCCTTGACTAAGGCTGAGCTCAATTTGAAACAGTGGGTGACCAGAGCGGACATTTCATTCATCTATCAATGAGAATCCAGCACTGGAGGAGCAGAAAACAATGGCCTCGCTCAACCTTGACGCTAATCCCGACATGGACCCTAACCCTAAACTCTGATCCTGACCCTAAGCCCTGACCTAACCTTAGCCTAACCCGTACCCTAAACCTGTACCTTACCCTAACCCATGCTCTACCCGTATCCTACCTGTACCCCAATTCTAACCCATACCCTAACACCCACTCTAACACAGAACCCTAACACCCTGAGACCAAAACCATAAACCTTAACCAATAAGCAAAACCATAACCATAACCAAACCATAAAATATAGTCATTAACCATACCCATAAATAACTCATTAACCATAAAACTTAAACCATAACAGCAACCATAAACCATACACAGCCCCAACCCTCACACCAGCCCCAGCCCTAATGCTAACCCTCCAAACCACTTACACCAAGCCAAGTCTAATCAGATTATACAACTACATCTTGAAAAAGAAAACTGGGGAATTCTCTGGTGGCCCAGTGGTTAGGACTCTGTGCTTTCACTGCCAAGGGCTCGGGTTCGATCCCTGACTGGGGAACTAAGATCCCACAAGCCATGGGACGTGGCCAAAATAAATAAATAATTAAAATGAAATAAAACCACTATTTTAAAAAAGATTTTAAAAATAAAGGAAAAAAACAAGAAAACTACCCCAGTACAACTTATAAATAGGAATGTAAAAATCTATCACACAATAATAGCAACATGAAACCAACAGAACTTTAAATGGATAATGCCATAAGCAAGTATCTCTACACCAGGAATTTCAGGTTGCTCAACATATGAAAAGTAAGCAATGTATTCAACCACAATAATGGTGTGAAGTAAAAACACATAATCATATCAATTAATGCAAAACATCTACAATGAAAATCCAGTGTTATTTCATGAAAAACACTCAAGAAAGCAGGAATAAAAGGAAATTTGTTCAATATGGAAAAGAGTAGTACAAAAAGCCACAGCAAACATCATGCTCAACGTTAAAGACTGAAAGATTTACTCCTGAAATCAGGAACAGGGCCAGGAAGCTGGCCTTCATCACCGTTACTCAATAGTGTACTGGAAGTTCTACCCAGAATCTTGAGGAAAGAAAGAAAAGGCATCCATGGGTGAATGGAAAAATTAAAACCGTGTCTCTTCACAGAACATAGGTCACATCATCTTATATATAAAACTACCTATAATCAGCAAAGAAATTATTTGAGCTAATCAACTAATTAATAAGCAGTGTTACAGAACAAAACATCAATTCATGAAAATCTATCTTATATGCATACGCTGGCAAAAAATAATCTGAAAAAGAATTTATGAGAACAATTCCATTTTTAATAATGTCAACATCAATATTTAGGAGTATGTTTAATCAAGGTACAAGACTTGTTTTTATGTATGTAAAGTTGTATGTTTGAAATTACTGGAAAGTCAATTACTTTTCAAAACATCATGTCTGTCAACAGCATGCCAGAAGAGCAGAGAAAACATCAAACTTCCATATAGAAGCCAAGCCTTACCCAGATCCAGTTCACCCAAAGTCCACATGTCATTTAGAGGCACTGTGGGAAGGTTATATTAGGAGCCGCCGTGTTCCGTGTTGTGGACGACCTGGATATGGTAGAAACAGTGGGATTTTTGAATTCCAATTTTCCACTTCATTCCACAAAAAAACTATTAGAACTAATAAATCAATTCAGTAAAGTTGCAAAATCAATACACAGAAATCAGTTGCCTTTCTAAACACTAATAATGAACCATCAGAAAGAGAAAGAAAGCAACCCTATTTACAACTGCATCAAAAAGAACAAAATACCTGGGAATAAAGTCAACCAAGGAGGTGAAAGACCTGCACACTGAAAACTTTAAGACATTGATGAAGACATTGAAAGACACACCAATAAATGGAAAGATATCCTGTTCTCATGGAATGGAACAATTAATATTGTTAAAATATCCATGCTACCCGAAGCAGTGGACACAGGGAATGCAATCCCTCCCAAAATTCCACGGTATTTCCCCCCAAAATAGAGCAAATCCTCCTAATATCTGTGGGGAACCACAAAGGACCCCAAATAGCCAAAGAAACCCTGAAAAAAGAGAACGGGCTGGAGGCATCTCCCTCCCTGACGTCACACTCTGCTCAGAAGCTACAGTCACCAAAACAGTGTGGAACTGGCTCAAAACGGGCGCAGGGACCAGAGGAACAGGACAGAGAGACCAGAATTCAACCCACACGGACGGGGTCGGTGAATTTATGACACAGGGACCAAGGGCACACCAAGGAGCACGACACTCCCCACGATAAATGGTGCTGGGAAAACTGGACGCCCCATAACTCACGCTGGCTACCCTGCACACAAACCTGACCCAAACACCCAGCTTTCCACGCCAAGCCCTCCCTCGCTCACACGAAGACGGACCCCCTCAACGGTCAGTCGCCCACAGGAAGCTTCTCCCCACTTTTCCTCACCATCTCTTCACCTTTTCCTCAGGCATCACCTGGGTCCTCAGGAAACCTAGTTCCCCAGTCAGCGTGGACGCAGCCCCATTTTGTCCTGAAGCCGAAACCCCAGCGAGTCCTAAGGAGACGGAGACCGAGCTCCTCTCAGCAGAGACGCTGAGCCGGGCGTCCTACCCGAAGGCCCCCGCCCCCGCCCCCGCGCCTGAGGCGGCTCAACTCCTCTCAGCTGCCCTCACAATGGAGTTCCATGGAAGGAGCATGCGCTGTGGGTCAGAGAGGCGAACTCGGCGCCACCCTGTGGTCAGTGCAGGAAGTGCAGGCCGCGCCTCCCTCACAGGTCACTGGGGGCAGCGTGCCCTACTGACAGGACTGCTGAATCCATTAAACTGGAAATTCAAACGAAAATGGAGTCTCTATCCCAAAAGTTTTCTAAAAGTAGTTAAGGAACAATTAATTGGAAACCATTTGGAAGGAAGTGAATGTAGATGCAAACTTTACAACTTATACCAAATTCACTCAAAGTTATTCAGAGGCAAATTTTATTTTAGTTTATAATTTATGTTTGGCTGCGTTGGGTCTTCGTTGCTGCATGTGGGCTTTCTCTAGTTGCGTCGAGCGGGGCTACTCTTCGTTGCGGTGCACGGGCTTCTCATTGCGGTGGCTTCTCTTGTGAGCGAGCACGGGCTCTAGGCGCGCAGGCTTCAGTAGTTGTGCCGCGCAGGCTTGGTTGCTCTGCGGCATGTGGGATCTTCCCGGACCAGGGCTCGAGCCCGTGTCCCCTGCATTGGCAGGCGGACTCTTAACCACTGCGTCACCAGGGAAGTCCCCACAGACAAACTTTAAATACAAAACTATTCAAGGGGCTCCCCTGGTGGCGCAGTGGTTGAGAATCTGCCTGCTAATGCAGGGGACACGGGTTCGAGCCCTGGTCTGGGAAGATCCCACATGCCGCGGAGCAACCAGGCCCGTGAGCCACAACTCCTGAACCTGCGCGTCTGGAGCCTGTGCTCCGCAACAAGACAGGCCGCGATAGTGAGAGGCCCGCGCACCGCGATGAAGAGTGGCCCCCGCTTGCCACAACTAGAGAAAGCCTTCGCACAGAAACGAAGACCCAACACAGCCAAAAATAAATAAATTATTTAATCAATTAAAAAGAAAAGCTGTCTCTCAAATTTAACTTCCAGAATATATTCAGGAAAAACGCATACGCCCTTTTTGGCCAACCAAAGAAGCGGGCAATGCAAATCAACACTACAAAGAGGTATCACTTCGAGTCAGAAAAAAGGACCATCCTCACAAAGGGTAAAAACCAGATATGCAGGACAAGGAGAGGAGAAAAGGGAGCCTCGTTACGCTGAAGGGGGGAATGTAAATTGCCAACGGCCACTCTGGAGAAGTGTGCTGTGTTTCCTAAAACATCTAAAAAACAGAGCTACAAAGCATAGGGCGCTTCCACTCATGGGCCTATATGTTGGAAAATCCAAAAATCCACCGGACGCAGGCACCCCGTTTACTGCTGCTATGTTTACAACAGCCTCGACTTGGGTACAACTTCATAGTCCTTGGAAGGAAAAAATGGTGAAAGAAAATTTGATACTTAGGCACAACGGAATATTACTCAGCCCTGAAATCAATGAAATGAGGCCAGTTGCAGCAACTCAGGGGGACTTATGTATGGTCATTGAGAGTGAAATCAGTTAGACAGCAAGAGAAACTTATCATATCACTTATAAAGGGAATCTAAAAATCGCCAACCGTGAACTGAATTACAAACAGAACACCATCACACATTTACAAAACACACTTACGGCTGCTTAAGGGGAAAAGTGTGGTGCGGTGATGCATAAACCAGGAGGTTGAAATTGGCACAGATACCGTTCCATACGCCAATAATGTAATCGCCAAGACATACTCATGGTTCAAGGAACTGGACTCAGCACACTCTATTCACAGAAAAAACATATATCTGACTACTAGAAACTAGAAAAGAATTTATTGATGTCTCTCTGTAAGTGACTCAAGTGGATGTACAGCACCAAGAAACACAACATTGCAAATCAGCTCCAGCCCATTATAAAAATTAATTATAAAAAGAGAAAGACAGTGAGAGAGAGAGGAATTCTTACAAAATTCAATAAGGGGCTGTGAGGCAACTGGACTGACCACATCTACACTCACAGCTGAATGGGACGTAAGGCTGGACACCCTAACCCTAAACCCTAACCCTAACCCAACCCTAACCCTACCTTAACCCTAACCCTAACCCAACACTAACCCTAACCCTGAACCTAAACCCTAACCCTAACCCCTAACCCTAACCCAACCCTAAGCCTAACCCTAACCCCTAGCCCTAGCCCTAGCCCTAACCCTGACCCTAACCCCTAACCCTTAACCCCTAACCCCTAACCCTAACCAAGTTCACAAGTAAACTTCTCGCCCACCTGGAGAGAGTGATTTCATTTGAAAGAGTAAAGACACAATCAGCTCAGTAATTGGCCACGGGGGCTGGAGGGGCCAAGGTTAACCTGAGCTGGAGGAACGTGGGTGCCTGCCTGGATGCTCAGAGGCCAAGGGCTGTTCTGAGACCTGCTTGGACACCCGTGCAGATGGAACAAAGGATCCGCCCAGTCCCAAGAGGGCCCCACCGGCCCTCACGAACGCAACACCAGACTTCCCAGGTGGCGCAGTGGTTAAGAATCCACCTGCCAATGCAGGAGACACGGGTTTGAGCCCTGGTCAGGGAAGATCCCACATGCTGTGGAGCAACTAAGCCCGTGCACCACAACTACTGAGCCTGCGCTCTAGAACCCGCGAGCCCCAACTGCTGAAGCCCACGCGCTTAGAGCCTGTGCTCTGCAACAAGAGAAGCCACCGCAATGAGAAGCCCCCACTCGCCGCAACTAGAGAAAGCCTCCGGGCAGCAATGCAGACCCAACACAGCCCAAAATTCATTAATTAATTAATTAATTAAGAAAAAAAAAAAGGCAGCACCTGGGGGCTGGCAGACTGATGCACCAAGTCTTACATCACGTCTACTTAGTATCCTGCATGTCAGGGCCATGCTGGACCTGGGGCTGCCCAGACAGAGTGGGGCCTGCATCACCCTTCCCAGGAGGGAGGGTGGAGGGAAACCCTGCATGACCTCTGAGGCCCTAAGAACCCTTGACTAAGGCTGAGCTCAATTTGAAACAGTGGGTGACCAGAGCGGACATTTCATTCATCTATCAATGAGAATCCAGCACTGGAGGAGCAGAAAACAATGGCCTCGCTCAACCTTGACGCTAATCCCGACATGGACCCTAACCCTAAACTCTGATCCTGACCCTAAGCCCTGACCTAACCTTAGCCTAACCCGTACCCTAAACCTGTACCTTACCCTAACCCATGCTCTACCCGTATCCTACCTGTACCCCAATTCTAACCCATACCCTAACACCCACTCTAACACAGAACCCTAACACCCTGAGACCAAAACCATAAACCTTCACCAATAAGCAAAACCATAACCATAACCAAACCATAAAATATAGTCATTAACCATACCCATAAATAACTCATTAACCATAAAACTTAAACCATAACAGCAACCATAAACCATACACAGCCCCAACCCTCACACCAGCCCCAGCCCTAATGCTAACCCTCCAAACCACTTACACCAAGCCAAGTCTAATCAGATTATACAACTACATCTTGAAAAAGAAAACTGGGGAATTCTCTGGTGGCCCAGTGGTTAGGACTCTGTGCTTTCACTGCCAAGGGCTCGGGTTCGATCCCTGACTGGGGAACTAAGATCCCACAAGCCATGGGACGTGGCCAAAATAAATAAATAAGTAAAATGAAATAAAACCACTATTTTAAAAAAGATTTTAAAAATAAAGGAAAAAAACAAGAAAACTACCCCAGTACAACTTATAAATAGGAATGTAAAAATCTATCACACAATAATAGCAACATGAAACCAACAGAACTTTAAATGGATAATGCCATAAGCAAGTATCTCTACACCAGGAATTTCAGGTTGCTCAACATATGAAAAGTAAGCAATGTATTCAACCACAATAATGGTGTGAAGTAAAAACACATAATCATATCAATTAATGCAAAACATCTACAATGAAAATCCAGTGTTATTTCATGAAAAACACTCAAGAAAGCAGGAATAAAAGGAAATTTGTTCAATATGGAAAAGAGTAGTACAAAAAGCCACAGCAAACATCATGCTCAACGTTAAAGACTGAAAGATTTACTCCTGAAATCAGGAACAGGGCCAGGAAGCTGGCCTTCATCACCGTTACTCAATAGTGTACTGGAAGTTCTACCCAGAATCTTGAGGAAAGAAAGAAAAGGCATCCATGGGTGAATGGAAAAATTAAAACCGTGTCTCTTCACAGAACATAGGTCACATCATCTTATATATAAAACTACCTATAATCAGCAAAGAAATTATTTGAGCTAATCAACTAATTAATAAGCAGTGTTACAGAACAAAACATCAATTCATGAAAATCTATCTTATATGCATACGCTGGCAAAAAATAATCTGAAAAAGAATTTATGAGAACAATTCCATTTTTAATAATGTCAACATCAATATTTAGGAGTATGTTTAATCAAGGTACAAGACTTGTTTTTATGTATGTAAAGTTGTATGTTTGAAATTACTGGAAAGTCAATTACTTTTCAAAACATCATGTCTGTCAACAGCATGCCAGAAAAGCAGAGAAAACATCAAACTTCCATATAGAAGCCAAGCCTTACCCAGATCCAGTTCACCCAAAGTCCACATGTCATTTAGAGGCACCGTGGGAAGGTTATATTAGGAGCCGCCGTGTTCCGTGTTGTGGACGACCTGGATATGGTAGAAACAGTGGGATTTTTGAATTCCAATTTTCCACTTCATTCCACAAAAAAACTATTAGAACTAATAAATCAATTCAGTAAAGTTGCAAAATCAATACACAGAAATCAGTTGCCTTTCTAAACACTAATAATGAACCATCAGAAAGAGAAAGAAAGCAACCCTATTTACAACTGCATCAAAAAGAACAAAATACCTGGGAATAAAGTCAACCAAGGAGGTGAAAGACCTGCACACTGAAAACTTGAAGACATTGATGAAGACATTGAAAGACACACCAATAAATGGAAAGATATCCTGTTCTCATGGAATGGAACAATTAATATTGTTAAAATATCCATGCTACCCGAAGCAGTGGACACAGGGAATGCAATCCCTCCCAAAATTCCATGGTATTTCCCCCCAAAATAGAGCAAATCCTCCTAATATCTGTGGGGAACCACAAAGGACCCCAAATAGCCAAAGAAACCCTGAAAAAAGAGAACGGGCTGGAGGCATCTCCCTCCCTGACGTCACACTCTGCTCAGAAGCTACAGTCACCAAAACAGTGTGGAACTGGCTCAAAACGGGCGCAGGGACCAGAGGAACAGGACAGAGAGACCAGAATTCAACCCACACGGACGGGGTCGGTGAATTTATGACACAGGGACCAAGGGCACACCAAGGAGCACGACACTCCCCACGATAAATGGTGCTGGGAAAACTGGACGCCCCATAACTCACGCTGGCTACCCTGCACACAAACCTGACCAAACACCCAGCTTTCCACGCCAAGCCCTCCCTCGCTCACACGAAGACGGACCCCCTCAACGGTCAGTCGCCCACAGGAAGCTTCTCCCCACTTTTCCTCACCATCTCTTCACCTTTTCCTCAGGCATCACCTGGGTCCTCAGGAAACCTAGTTCCCCAGTCAGCGTGGACGCAGCCCCATTTTGTCCTGAAGCCGAAACCCCAGCGAGTCCTAAGGGGACGGAGACCGAGCTCCTCTCAGCAGAGACGCTGAGCCGGGCGTCCTACCCGAAGGACCCCGCCCCCGCCCCCGCGCCTGAGGCGGCTCAACTCCTCTCAGCTGCCCTCACAATGGAGTTCCATGGAAGGAGCATGCGCTGTGGGTCAGAGAGGCGAACTCGGCGCCACCCTGTGGTCAGTGCAGGAAGTGCAGGCCGCGCCTCCCTCACAGGTCACTGGGGGCAGCGTGCCCTACTGACAGGACTGCTGAATCCATTAAACTGGAAATTCAAACGAAAATGGAGTCTCTATCCCAAAAGTTTTCTAAAAGTAGTTAAGGAACAATTAATTGGAAACCATTTGGAAGGAAGTGAATGTAGATGCAAACTTTACAACTTATACCAAATTCACTCAAAGTTATTCAGAGGCAAATTTTATTTTAGTTTATAATTTATGTTTGGCTGCGTTGGGTCTTCGTTGCTGCATGTGGGCTTTCTCTAGTTGCGTCGAGCGGGGCTACTCTTCGTTGCGGTGCACGGGCTTCTCATTGCGGTGGCTTCTCTTGTGAGCGAGCACGGGCTCTAGGCGCGCAGGCTTCAGTAGTTGTGCCGCGCAGGCTTGGTTGCTCTGCGGCATGTGGGATCTTCCCGGACCAGGGCTCGAGCCCGTGTCCCCTGCATTGGCAGGCGGACTCTTAACCACTGCGTCACCAGGGAAGTCCCCACAGACAAACTTTAAATACAAAACTATTCAAGGGGCTCCCCTGGTGGCGCAGTGGTTGAGAATCTGCCTGCTAATGCAGGGGACACGGGTTCGAGCCCTGGTCTGGGAAGATCCCACATGCCGCGGAGCAACCAGGCCCGTGAGCCACAACTCCTGAACCTGCGCGTCTGGAGCCTGTGCTCCGCAACAAGACAGGCCGCGATAGTGAGAGGCCCGCGCACCGCGATGAAGAGTGGCCCCCGCTTGCCACAACTAGAGAAAGCCTTCGCACAGAAACGAAGACCCAACACAGCCAAAAATAAATAAATTATTTAATCAATTAAAAAGAAAAGCTGTCTCTCAAATTTAACTTCCAGAATATATTCAGGAAAAACGCATACGCCCTTTTTGGCCAACCAAAGAAGCGGGCAATGCAAATCAACACTACAAAGAGGTATCACTTCGAGTCAGAAAAAAGGACCATCCTCACAAAGGGTAAAAACCAGATATGCAGGACAAGGAGAGGAGAAAAGGGAGCCTCGTTACGCTGAAGGGGGGAATGTAAATTGCCAACGGCCACTCTGGAGAAGTGTGCTGTGTTTCCTAAAACATCTAAAAAACAGAGCTACAAAGCATAGGGCGCTTCCACTCATGGGCCTATATGTTGGAAAATCCAAAAATCCACCGGACGCAGGCACCCCGTTTACTGCTGCTATGTTTACAACAGCCTCGACTTGGGTACAACTTCATAGTCCTTGGAAGGAAAAAATGGTGAAAGAAAATTTGATACTTAAGCACAACGGAATATTACTCAGCCCTGAAATCAATGAAATGAGGCCAGTTGCAGCAACTCAGGGGGACTTATGTATGGTCATTGAGAGTGAAATCAGTTAGACAGCAAGAGAAACTTATCATATCACTTATAAAGGGAATCTAAAAATCGCCAACCGTGAACTGAATTACAAACAGAACACCATCACACATTTACAAAACACACTTACGGCTGCTTAAGGGGAAAAGTGTGGTGCGGTGATGCATAAACCAGGAGGTTGAAATTGGCACAGATACCGTTCCATACGCCAATAATGTAATCGCCAAGACATACTCATGGTTCAAGGAACTGGACTCAGCACACTCTATTCACAGAAAAAACATATATCTGACTACTAGAAACTAGAAAAGAATTTATTGATGTCTCTCTGTAAGTGACTCAAGTGGATGTACAGCACCAAGAAACACAACATTGCAAATCAGCTCCAGCCCATTATAAAAATTAATTATAAAAAGAGAAAGACAGTGAGAGAGAGAGGAATTCTTACAAAATTCAATCAGGGGCTGTGAGGCAACTGGACTGACCACATCTACACTCACAGCTGAATGGGACGTAAGGCTGGACACCCTAACCCTAAACCCTAACCCTAACCCAACCCTAACCCTACCTTAACCCTAACCCTAACCCCACACTAACCCTAACCCTAAACCTAAACCCTAACCCTAACCCCTAACCCTAACCCAACCCTAAGCCTAACCCTAACCCCTAGCCCTAGCCCTAGCCCTAACCCTGACCCTAACCCCTAACCCTTAACCCCTAACCCCTAACCCCTAACCCTAACCAAGTTCACAAGTAAACTTCTCGCCCACCTGGAGAGAGTGATTTCATTTGAAAGAGTAAAGACACAATCAGCTCAGTAATTGGCCACGGGGGCTGGAGGGGCCAAGGTTAACCTGAGCTGGAGGAACGTGGGTGCCTGCCTGGATGCTCAGAGGCCAAGGGCTGTTCTGAGACCTGCTTGGACACCCGTGCAGATGGAACAAAGGATCCGCCCAGTCCCAAGAGGGCCCCACCGGCCCTCACGAACGCAACACCAGACTTCCCAGGTGGCGCAGTGGTTAAGAATCCACCTGCCAATGCAGGAGACACGGGTTTGAGCCCTGGTCAGGGAAGATCCCACATGCTGTGGAGCAACTAAGCCCGTGCACCACAACTACTGAGCCTGCGCTCTAGAACCCGCGAGCCCCAACTGCTGAAGCCCACGCGCTTAGAGCCTGTGCTCTGCAACAAGAGAAGCCACCGCAATGAGAAGCCCCCACTCGCCGCAACTAGAGAAAGCCTCCGGGCAGCAATGCAGACCCAACACAGCCCAAAATTCATTAATTAATTAATTAATTAAGAAAAAAAAAAAGGCAGCACCTGGGGGCTGGCAGACTGATGCACCAAGTCTTACATCACGTCTACTTAGTATCCTGCATGTCAGGGCCATGCTGGACCTGGGGCTGCCCAGACAGAGTGGGGCCTGCATCACCCTTCCCAGGAGGGAGGGTGGAGGGAAACCCTGCATGACCTCTGAGGCCCTAAGAACCCTTGACTAAGGCTGAGCTCAATTTGAAACAGTGGGTGACCAGAGCAGACATTTCATTCATCTATCAATCAGAATCCAGCACTGGAGGAGCAGAAAACAATGGCCTCGCTCAACCTTGACGCTAATCCTGACATGGACCCTAACCCTAAACTCTGATCCTGACCCTAAGCCCTGACCTAACCTTAGCCTAACCCGTACCCTAAACCTGTACCTTACCCTAACCCATGCTCTACCCGTATCCTACCTGTACCCCAATTCTAACCCATACCCTAACACCCACTCTAACACAGAACCCTAACACCCTGAGACCAAAACCACAAACCTTCACCAATAAGCAAAACCATAACCATAACCAAACCATAAAATATAGTCATTAACCATACCCATAAATAACTCATTAACCATAAAACTTAAACCATAACAGCAACCATAAACCATACACAGCCCCAACCCTCACACCAGCCCCAGCCCTAATGCTAACCCTCCAAACCACTTACACCAAGCCAAGTCTAATCAGATTATACAACTACATCTTGAAAAAGAAAACTGGGGAATTCTCTGGTGGCCCAGTGGTTAGGACTCTGTGCTTTCACTGCCAAGGGCTCGGGTTCGATCCCTGACTGGGGAACTAAGATCCCACAAGCCATGGGACGTGGCCAAAATAAATAAATAATTAAAATGAAATAAAACCACTATTTTAAAAAAGATTTTAAAAATAAAGGAAAAAAACAAGAAAACTACCCCAGTACAACTTATAAATAGGAATGTAAAAATCTATCACACAATAATAGCAACATGAAACCAACAGAACTTTAAATGGATAATGCCATAAGCAAGTATCTCTACACCAGGAATTTCAGGTTGCTCAACATATGAAAAGTAAGCAATGTATTCAACCACAATAATGGTGTGAAGTAAAAACACATAATCATATCAATTAATGCAAAACATCTACAATGAAAATCCAGTGTTATTTCATGAAAAACACTCAAGAAAGCAGGAATAAAAGGAAATTTGTTCAATATGGAAAAGAGTAGTACAAAAAGCCACAGCAAACATCATGCTCAACGTTAAAGACTGAAAGATTTACTCCTGAAATCAGGAACAGGGCCAGGAAGCTGGCCTTCATCACCGTTACTCAATAGTGTACTGGAAGTTCTACCCAGAATCTTGAGGAAAGAAAGAAAAGGCATCCATGGGTGAATGGAAAAATTAAAACCGTGTCTCTTCACAGAACATAGGTCACATCATCTTATATATAAAACTACCTATAATCAGCAAAGAAATTATTTGAGCTAATCAACTAATTAATAAGCAGTGTTACAGAACAAAACATCAATTCATGAAAATCTATCTTATATGCATACGCTGGCAAAAAATAATCTGAAAAAGAATTTATGAGAACAATTCCATTTTTAATAATGTCAACATCAATATTTAGGAGTATGTTTAATCAAGGTACAAGACTTGTTTTTATGTATGTAAAGTTGTATGTTTGAAATTACTGGAAAGTCAATTACTTTTCAAAACATCATGTCTGTCAACAGCATGCCAGAAGAGCAGAGAAAACATCAAACTTCCATATAGAAGCCAAGCCTTACCCAGATCCAGTTCACCCAAAGTCCACATGTCATTTAGAGGCACTGTGGGAAGGTTATATTAGGAGCCGCCGTGTTCCGTGTTGTGGACGACCTGGATATGGTAGAAACAGTGGGATTTTTGAATTCCAATTTTCCACTTCATTCCACAAAAAAACTATTAGAACGAATAAATCAATTCAGTAAAGTTGCAAAATCAATACACAGAAATCAGTTGCCTTTCTAAACACTAATAATGAACCATCAGAAAGAGAAAGAAAGCAACCCTATTTACAACTGCATCAAAAAGAACAAAATACCTGGGAATAAAGTCAACCAAGGAGGTGAAAGACCTGCACACTGAAAACTTTAAGACATTGATGAAGACATTGAAAGACACACCAATAAATGGAAAGATATCCTGTTCTCATGGAATGGAACAATTAATATTGTTAAAATATCCATGCTACCCGAAGCAGTGGACACAGGGAATGCAATCCCTCCCAAAATTCCACGGTATTTCCCCCCAAAATAGAGCAAATCCTCCTAATATCTGTGGGGAACCACAAAGGACCCCAAATAGCCAAAGAAACCCTGAAAAAAGAGAACGGGCTGGAGGCATCTCCCTCCCTGACGTCACACTCTGCTCAGAAGCTACAGTCACCAAAACAGTGTGGAACTGGCTCAAAACGGGCGCAGGGACCAGAGGAACAGGACAGAGAGACCAGAATTCAACCCACACGGACGGGGTCGGTGAATTTATGACACAGGGACCAAGGGCACACCAAGGAGCACGACACTCCCCACGATAAATGGTGCTGGGAAAACTGGACGCCCCATAACTCACGCTGGCTACCCTGCACACAAACCTGACCCAAACACCCAGCTTTCCACGCCAAGCCCTCCCTCGCTCACACGAAGACGGACCCCCTCAACGGTCAGTCGCCCACAGGAAGCTTCTCCCCACTTTTCCTCACCGTCTCTTCACCTTTTCCTCAGGCATCACCTGGGTCCTCAGGAAACCTAGTTCCCCAGTCAGCGTGGACGCAGCCCCATTTTGTCCTGAAGCCGAAACCCCAGCGAGTCCTAAGGAGACGGAGACCGAGCTCCTCTCAGCAGAGACGCTGAGCCGGGCGTCCTACCCGAAGGCCCCCGCCCCCGCCCCCGCGCCTGAGGCGGCTCAACTCCTCTCAGCTGCCCTCACAATGGAGTTCCATGGAAGGAGCATGCGCTGTGGGTCAGAGAGGCGAACTCGGCGCCACCCTGTGGTCAGTGCAGGAAGTGCAGGCCGCGCCTCCCTCACAGGTCACTGGGGGCAGCGTGCCCTACTGACAGGACTGCTGAATCCATTAAACTGGAAATTCAAACGAAAATGGAGTCTCTATCCCAAAAGTTTTCTAAAAGTAGTTAAGGAACAATTAATTGGAAACCATTTGGAAGGAAGTGAATGTAGATGCAAACTTTACAACTTATACCAAATTCACTCAAAGTTATTCAGAGGCAAATTTTATTTTAGTTTATAATTTATGTTTGGCTGCGTTGGGTCTTCGTTGCTGCATGTGGGCTTTCTCTAGTTGCGTCGAGCGGGGCTACTCTTCGTTGCGGTGCACGGGCTTCTCATTGCGGTGGCTTCTCTTGTGAGCGAGCACGGGCTCTAGGCGCGCAGGCTTCAGTAGTTGTGCCGCGCAGGCTTGGTTGCTCTGCGGCATGTGGGATCTTCCCGGACCAGGGCTCGAGCCCGTGTCCCCTGCATTGGCAGGCGGACTCTTAACCACTGCGTCACCAGGGAAGTCCCCACAGACAAACTTTAAATACAAAACTATTCAAGGGGCTCCCCTGGTGGCGCAGTGGTTGAGAATCTGCCTGCTAATGCAGGGGACACGGGTTCGAGCCCTGGTCTGGGAAGATCCCACATGCCGCGGAGCAACCAGGCCCGTGAGCCACAACTCCTGAACCTGCGCGTCTGGAGCCTGTGCTCCGCAACAAGACAGGCCGCGATAGTGAGAGGCCCGCGCACCGCGATGAAGAGTGGCCCCCGCTTGCCACAACTAGAGAAAGCCTTCGCACAGAAACGAAGACCCAACACAGCCAAAAATAAATAAATTATTTAATCAATTAAAAAGAAAAGCTGTCTCTCAAATTTAACTTCCAGAATATATTCAGGAAAAACGCATACGCCCTTTTTGGCCAACCAAAGAAGCGGGCAATGCAAATCAACACTACAAAGAGGTATCACTTCGAGTCAGAAAAAAGGACCATCCTCACAAAGGGTAAAAACCAGATATGCAGGACAAGGAGAGGAGAAAAGGGAGCCTCGTTACGCTGAAGGGGGGAATGTAAATTGCCAACGGCCACTCTGGAGAAGTGTGCTGTGTTTCCTAAAACATCTAAAAAACAGAGCTACAAAGCATAGGGTGCTTCCACTCATGGGCCTATATGTTGGAAAATCCAAAAATCCACCGGACGCAGGCACCCCGTTTACTGCTGCTATGTTTACAACAGCCTCGACTTGGGTACAACTTCATAGTCCTTGGAAGGAAAAAATGGTGAAAGAAAATTTGATACTTAAGCACAACGGAATATTACTCAGCCCTGAAATCAATGAAATGAGGCCAGTTGCAGCAACTCAGGGGGACTTATGTATGGTCATTGAGAGTGAAATCAGTTAGACAGCAAGAGAAACTTATCATATCACTTATAAAGGGAATCTAAAAATCGCCAACCGTGAACTGAATTACAAACAGAACACCATCACACATTTACAAAACACACTTACGGCTGCTTAAGGGGAAAAGTGTGGTGCGGTGATGCATAAACCAGGAGGTTGAAATTGGCACAGATACCGTTCCATACGCCAATAATGTAATCGCCAAGACATACTCATGGTTCAAGGAACTGGACTCAGCACACTCTATTCACAGAAAAAACATATATCTGACTACTAGAAACTAGAAAAGAATTTATTGATGTCTCTCTGTAAGTGACTCAAGTGGATGTACAGCACCAAGAAACACAACATTGCAAATCAGCTCCAGCCCATTATAAAAATTAATTATAAAAAGAGAAAGACAGTGAGAGAGAGAGGAATTCTTACAAAATTCAATCAGGGGCTGTGAGGCAACTGGACTGACCACATCTACACTCACAGCTGAATGGGACGTAAGGCTGGACACCCTTACCCTAAACCCTAACCCTAACCCAACCCTAACCCTACCTTAACCCTAACCCTAACCCCACACTAACCCTAACCCTGAACCTAAACCCTAACCCTAACCCCTAACCCTAACCCAACCCTAAGCCTAACCCTAACCCCTAGCCCTAGCCCTAGCCCTAACCCTGACCCTAACCCCTAACCCTTAACCCCTAACCCCTAACCCTAACCAAGTTCACAAGTAAACTTCTCGCCCACCTGGAGAGAGTGATTTCATTTGAAAGAGTAAAGACACAATCAGCTCAGTAATTGGCCACGGGGGCCGGAGGGGCCAAGGCTAACCTGAGCTGGAGGAACGTGGGTGCCTGCCTGGATGCTCAGAGGCCAAGGGCTGTTCTGAGACCTGCTTGGACACCCGTGCAGATGGAACAAAGGATCCGCCCAGTCCCAAGAGGGCCCCACCGGCCCTCACGAACGCAACACCAGACTTCCCAGGTGGCGCAGTGGTTAAGAATCCACCTGCCAATGCAGGAGACACGGGTTTGAGCCCTGGTCAGGGAAGATCCCACATGCTGTGGAGCAACTAAGCCCGTGCACCACAACTACTGAGCCTGCGCTCTAGAACCCGCGAGCCCCAACTGCTGAAGCCCACGCGCTTAGAGCCTGTGCTCTGCAACAAGAGAAGCCACCGCAATGAGAAGCCCCCACTCGCCGCAACTAGAGAAAGCCTCCGGGCAGCAATGCAGACCCAACACAGCCCAAAATTCATTAATTAATTAATTAATTAAGAAAAAAAAAAAAGGCAGCACCTGGGGGCTGGCAGACTGATGCACCAAGTCTTACATCACGTCTACTTAGTATCCTGCATGTCAGGGCCATGCTGGACCTGGGGCTGCCCAGACAGAGTGGGGCCTGCATCACCCTTCCCAGGAGGGAGGGTGGAGGGAAACCCTGCATGACCTCTGAGGCCCTAAGAACCCTTGACTAAGGCTGAGCTCAATTTGAAACAGTGGGTGACCAGAGCGGACATTTCATTCATCTATCAATGAGAATCCAGCACTGGAGGAGCAGAAAACAATGGCCTCGCTCAACCTTGACGCTAATCCCGACATGGACCCTAACCCTAAACTCTGATCCTGACCCTAAGCCCTGACCTAACCTTAGCCTAACCCGTACCCTAAACCTGTACCTTACCCTAACCCATGCTCTACCCGTATCCTACCTGTACCCCAATTCTAACCCATACCCTAACACCCACTCTAACACAGAACCCTAACACCCTGAGACCAAAACCATAAACCTTAACCAATAAGCAAAACCATAACCATAACCAAACCATAAAATATAGTCATTAACCATACCCATAAATAACTCATTAACCATAAAACTTAAACCATAACAGCAACCATAAACCATACACAGCCCCAACCCTCACACCAGCCCCAGCCCTAATGCTAACCCTCCAAACCACTTACACCAAGCCAAGTCTAATCAGATTATACAACTACATCTTGAAAAAGAAAACTGGGGAATTCTCTGGTGGCCCAGTGGTTAGGACTCTGTGCTTTCACTGCCAAGGGCTCGGGTTCGATCCCTGACTGGGGAACTAAGATCCCACAAGCCATGGGACGTGGCCAAAATAAATAAATAAGTAAAATGAAATAAAACCACTATTTTAAAAAAGATTTTAAAAATAAAGGAAAAAAACAAGAAAACTACCCCAGTACAACTTATAAATAGGAATGTAAAAATCTATCACACAATAATAGCAACATGAAACCAACAGAACTTTAAATGGATAATGCCATAAGCAAGTATCTCTACACCAGGAATTTCAGGTTGCTCAACATATGAAAAGTAAGCAATGTATTCAACCACAATAATGGTGTGAAGTAAAAACACATAATCATATCAATTAATGCAAAACATCTACAATGAAAATCCAGTGTTATTTCATGAAAAACACTCAAGAAAGCAGGAATAAAAGGAAATTTGTTCAATATGGAAAAGAGTAGTACAAAAAGCCACAGCAAACATCATGCTCAACGTTAAAGACTGAAAGATTTACTCCTGAAATCAGGAACAGGGCCAGGAAGCTGGCCTTCATCACCGTTACTCAATAGTGTACTGGAAGTTCTACCCAGAATCTTGAGGAAAGAAAGAAAAGGCATCCATGGGTGAATGGAAAAATTAAAACCGTGTCTCTTCACAGAACATAGGTCACATCATCTTATATATAAAACTACCTATAATCAGCAAAGAAATTATTTGAGCTAATCAACTAATTAATAAGCAGTGTTACAGAACAAAACATCAATTCATGAAAATCTATCTTATATGCATACGCTGGCAAAAAATAATCTGAAAAAGAATTTATGAGAACAATTCCATTTTTAATAATGTCAACATCAATATTTAGGAGTATGTTTAATCAAGGTACAAGACTTGTTTTTATGTATGTAAAGTTGTATGTTTGAAATTACTGGAAAGTCAATTACTTTTCAAAACATCATGTCTGTCAACAGCATGCCAGAAAAGCAGAGAAAACATCAAACTTCCATATAGAAGCCAAGCCTTACCCAGATCCAGTTCACCCAAAGTCCACATGTCATTTAGAGGCACCGTGGGAAGGTTATATTAGGAGCCGCCGTGTTCCGTGTTGTGGACGACCTGGATATGGTAGAAACAGTGGGATTTTTGAATTCCAATTTTCCACTTCATTCCACAAAAAAACTATTAGAACTAATAAATCAATTCAGTAAAGTTGCAAAATCAATACACAGAAATCAGTTGCCTTTCTAAACACTAATAATGAACCATCAGAAAGAGAAAGAAAGCAACCCTATTTACAACTGCATCAAAAAGAACAAAATACCTGGGAATAAAGTCAACCAAGGAGGTGAAAGACCTGCACACTGAAAACTTGAAGACATTGATGAAGACATTGAAAGACACACCAATAAATGGAAAGATATCCTGTTCTCATGGAATGGAACAATTAATATTGTTAAAATATCCATGCTACCCGAAGCAGTGGACACAGGGAATGCAATCCCTCCCAAAATTCCATGGTATTTCCCCCCAAAATAGAGCAAATCCTCCTAATATCTGTGGGGAACCACAAAGGACCCCAAATAGCCAAAGAAACCCTGAAAAAAGAGAACGGGCTGGAGGCATCTCCCTCCCTGACGTCACACTCTGCTCAGAAGCTACAGTCACCAAAACAGTGTGGAACTGGCTCAAAACGGGCGCAGGGACCAGAGGAACAGGACAGAGAGACCAGAATTCAACCCACACGGACGGGGTCGGTGAATTTATGACACAGGGACCAAGGGCACACCAAGGAGCACGACACTCCCCACGATAAATGGTGCTGGGAAAACTGGACGCCCCATAACTCACGCTGGCTACCCTGCACACAAACCTGACCAAACACCCAGCTTTCCACGCCAAGCCCTCCCTCGCTCACACGAAGACGGACCCCCTCAACGGTCAGTCGCCCACAGGAAGCTTCTCCCCACTTTTCCTCACCGTCTCTTCACCTTTTCCTCAGGCATCACCTGGGTCCTCAGGAAACCTAGTTCCCCAGTCAGCGTGGACGCAGCCCCATTTTGTCCTGAAGCCGAAACCCCAGCGAGTCCTAAGGGGACGGAGACCGAGCTCCTCTCAGCAGAGACGCTGAGCCGGGCGTCCTACCCGAAGGACCCCGCCCCCGCCCCCGTGCCTGAGGCGGCTCAACTCCTCTCAGCTGCCCTCACAATGGAGTTCCATGGAAGGAGCATGCGCTGTGGGTCAGAGAGGCGAACTCGGCGCCACCCTGTGGTCAGTGCAGGAAGTGCAGGCCGCGCCTCCCTCACAGGTCACTGGGGGCAGCGTGCCCTACTGACAGGACTGCTGAATCCATTGAACTGGAAATTCAAACGAAAATGGAGTCTCTATCCCAAAAGTTTTCTAAAAGTAGTTAAGGAACAATTAATTGGAAACCATTTGGAAGGAAGTGAATGTAGATGCAAACTTTACAACTTATACCAAATTCACTCAAAGTTATTCAGAGGCAAATTTTATTTTAGTTTATAATTTATGTTTGGCTGCGTTGGGTCTTCGTTGCTGCATGTGGGCTTTCTCTAGTTGCGTCGAGCGGGGCTACTCTTCGTTGCGGTGCACGGGCTTCTCATTGCGGTGGCTTCTCTTGTGAGCGAGCACGGGCTCTAGGCGCGCAGGCTTCAGTAGTTGTGCCGCGCAGGCTTGGTTGCTCTGCGGCATGTGGGATCTTCCCGGACCAGGGCTCGAGCCCGTGTCCCCTGCATTGGCAGGCGGACTCTTAACCACTGCGTCACCAGGGAAGTCCCCACAGACAAACTTTAAATACAAAACTATTCAAGGGGCTCCCCTGGTGGCGCAGTGGTTGAGAATCTGCCTGCTAATGCAGGGGACACGGGTTCGAGCCCTGGTCTGGGAAGATCCCACATGCCGCGGAGCAACCAGGCCCGTGAGCCACAACTCCTGAACCTGCGCGTCTGGAGCCTGTGCTCCGCAACAAGACAGGCCGCGATAGTGAGAGGCCCGCGCACCGCGATGAAGAGTGGCCCCCGCTTGCCACAACTAGAGAAAGCCTTCGCACAGAAACGAAGACCCAACACAGCCAAAAATAAATAAATTATTTAATCAATTAAAAAGAAAAGCTGTCTCTCAAATTTAACTTCCAGAATATATTCAGGAAAAACGCATACGCCCTTTTTGGCCAACCAAAGAAGCGGGCAATGCAAATCAACACTACAAAGAGGTATCACTTCGAGTCAGAAAAAAGGACCATCCTCACAAAGGGTAAAAACCAGATATGCAGGACAAGGAGAGGAGAAAAGGGAGCCTCGTTACGCTGAAGGGGGGAATGTAAATTGCCAACGGCCACTCTGGAGAAGTGTGCTGTGTTTCCTAAAACATCTAAAAAACAGAGCTACAAAGCATAGGGCGCTTCCACTCATGGGCCTATATGTTGGAAAATCCAAAAATCCACCGGACGCAGGCACCCCGTTTACTGCTGCTATGTTTACAACAGCCTCGACTTGGGTACAACTTCATAGTCCTTGGAAGGAAAAAATGGTGAAAGAAAATTTGATACTTAAGCACAACGGAATATTACTCAGCCCTGAAATCAATGAAATGAGGCCAGTTGCAGCAACTCAGGGGGACTTATGTATGGTCATTGAGAGTGAAATCAGTTAGACAGCAAGAGAAACTTATCATATCACTTATAAAGGGAATCTAAAAATCGCCAACCGTGAACTGAATTACAAACAGAACACCATCACACATTTACAAAACACACTTACGGCTGCTTAAGGGGAAAAGTGTGGTGCGGTGATGCATAAACCAGGAGGTTGAAATTGGCACAGATACCGTTCCATACGCCAATAATGTAATCGCCAAGACATACTCATGGTTCAAGGAACTGGACTCAGCACACTCTATTCACAGAAAAAACATATATCTGACTACTAGAAACTAGAAAAGAATTTATTGATGTCTCTCTGTAAGTGACTCAAGTGGATGTACAGCACCAAGAAACACAACATTGCAAATCAGCTCCAGCCCATTATAAAAATTAATTATAAAAAGAGAAAGACAGTGAGAGAGAGAGGAATTCTTACAAAATTCAATCAGGGGCTGTGAGGCAACTGGACTGACCACATCTACACTCACAGCTGAATGGGACGTAAGGCTGGACACCCTAACCCTAAACCCTAACCCTAACCCAACCCTAACCCTACCTTAACCCTAACCCTAACCCCACACTAACCCTAACCCTAAACCTAAACCCTAACCCTAACCCCTAACCCTAACCCAACCCTAAGCCTAACCCTAACCCCTAGCCCTAGCCCTAGCCCTAACCCTGACCCTAACCCCTAACCCTTAACCCCTAACCCCTAACCCCTAACCCTAACCAAGTTCACAAGTAAACTTCTCGCCCACCTGGAGAGAGTGATTTCATTTGAAAGAGTAAAGACACAATCAGCTCAGTAATTGGCCACGGGGGCTGGAGGGGCCAAGGTTAACCTGAGCTGGAGGAACGTGGGTGCCTGCCTGGATGCTCAGAGGCCAAGGGCTGTTCTGAGACCTGCTTGGACACCCGTGCAGATGGAACAAAGGATCCGCCCAGTCCCAAGAGGGCCCCACCGGCCCTCACGAACGCAACACCAGACTTCCCAGGTGGCGCAGTGGTTAAGAATCCACCTGCCAATGCAGGAGACACGGGTTTGAGCCCTGGTCAGGGAAGATCCCACATGCTGTGGAGCAACTAAGCCCGTGCACCACAACTACTGAGCCTGCGCTCTAGAACCCGCGAGCCCCAACTGCTGAAGCCCACGCGCTTAGAGCCTGTGCTCTGCAACAAGAGAAGCCACCGCAATGAGAAGCCCCCACTCGCCGCAACTAGAGAAAGCCTCCGGGCAGCAATGCAGACCCAACACAGCCCAAAATTCATTAATTAATTAATTAATTAAGAAAAAAAAAAAAGGCAGCACCTGGGGGCTGGCAGACTGATGCACCAAGTCTTACATCACGTCTACTTAGTATCCTGCATGTCAGGGCCATGCTGGACCTGGGGCTGCCCAGACAGAGTGGGGCCTGCATCACCCTTCCCAGGAGGGAGGGTGGAGGGAAACCCTGCATGACCTCTGAGGCCCTAAGAACCCTTGACTAAGGCTGAGCTCAATTTGAAACAGTGGGTGACCAGAGCAGACATTTCATTCATCTATCAATCAGAATCCAGCACTGGAGGAGCAGAAAACAATGGCCTCGCTCAACCTTGACGCTAATCCTGACATGGACCCTAACCCTAAACTCTGATCCTGACCCTAAGCCCTGACCTAACCTTAGCCTAACCCGTACCCTAAACCTGTACCTTACCCTAACCCATGCTCTACCCGTATCCTACCTGTACCCCAATTCTAACCCATACCCTAACACCCACTCTAACACAGAACCCTAACACCCTGAGACCAAAACCACAAACCTTCACCAATAAGCAAAACCATAACCATAACCAAACCATAAAATATAGTCATTAACCATACCCATAAATAACTCATTAACCATAAAACTTAAACCATAACAGCAACCATAAACCATACACAGCCCCAACCCTCACACCAGCCCCAGCCCTAATGCTAACCCTCCAAACCACTTACACCAAGCCAAGTCTAATCAGATTATACAACTACATCTTGAAAAAGAAAACTGGGGAATTCTCTGGTGGCCCAGTGGTTAGGACTCTGTGCTTTCACTGCCAAGGGCTCGGGTTCGATCCCTGACTGGGGAACTAAGATCCCACAAGCCATGGGACGTGGCCAAAATAAATAAATAAGTAAAATGAAATAAAACCACTATTTTAAAAAAGATTTTAAAAATAAAGGAAAAAAACAAGAAAACTACCCCAGTACAACTTATAAATAGGAATGTAAAAATCTATCACACAATAATAGCAACATGAAACCAACAGAACTTTAAATGGATAATGCCATAAGCAAGTATCTCTACACCAGGAATTTCAGGTTGCTCAACATATGAAAAGTAAGCAATGTATTCAACCACAATAATGGTGTGAAGTAAAAACACATAATCATATCAATTAATGCAAAACATCTACAATGAAAATCCAGTGTTATTTCATGAAAAACACTCAAGAAAGCAGGAATAAAAGGAAATTTGTTCAATATGGAAAAGAGTAGTACAAAAAGCCACAGCAAACATCATGCTCAACGTTAAAGACTGAAAGATTTACTCCTGAAATCAGGAACAGGGCCAGGAAGCTGGCCTTCATCACCGTTACTCAATAGTGTACTGGAAGTTCTACCCAGAATCTTGAGGAAAGAAAGAAAAGGCATCCATGGGTGAATGGAAAAATTAAAACCGTGTCTCTTCACAGAACATAGGTCACATCATCTTATATATAAAACTACCTATAATCAGCAAAGAAATTATTTGAGCTAATCAACTAATTAATAAGCAGTGTTACAGAACAAAACATCAATTCATGAAAATCTATCTTATATGCATACGCTGGCAAAAAATAATCTGAAAAAGAATTTATGAGAACAATTCCATTTTTAATAATGTCAACATCAATATTTAGGAGTATGTTTAATCAAGGTACAAGACTTGTTTTTATGTATGTAAAGTTGTATGTTTGAAATTACTGGAAAGTCAATTACTTTTCAAAACATCATGTCTGTCAACAGCATGCCAGAAGAGCAGAGAAAACATCAAACTTCCATATAGAAGCCAAGCCTTACCCAGATCCAGTTCACCCAAAGTCCACATGTCATTTAGAGGCACTGTGGGAAGGTTATATTAGGAGCCGCCGTGTTCCGTGTTGTGGACGACCTGGATATGGTAGAAACAGTGGGATTTTTGAATTCCAATTTTCCACTTCATTCCACAAAAAAACTATTAGAACTAATAAATCAATTCAGTAAAGTTGCAAAATCAATACACAGAAATCAGTTGCCTTTCTAAACACTAATAATGAACCATCAGAAAGAGAAAGAAAGCAACCCTATTTACAACTGCATCAAAAAGAACAAAATACCTGGGAATAAAGTCAACCAAGGAGGTGAAAGACCTGCACACTGAAAACTTGAAGACATTGATGAAGACATTGAAAGACACACCAATAAATGGAAAGATATCCTGTTCTCATGGAATGGAACAATTAATATTGTTAAAATATCCATGCTACCCGAAGCAGTGGACACAGGGAATGCAATCCCTCCCAAAATTCCACGGTATTTCCCCCCAAAATAGAGCAAATCCTCCTAATATCTGTGGGGAACCACAAAGGACCCCAAATAGCCAAAGAAACCCTGAAAAAAGAGAACGGGCTGGAGGCATCTCCCTCCCTCACGTCACACTCTGCTCAGAAGCTACAGTCACCAAAACAGTGTGGAACTGGCTCAAAACGGGCGCAGGGACCAGAGGAACAGGACAGAGAGACCAGAATTCAACCCACACGGACGGGGTCGGTGAATTTATGACACAGGGACCAAGGGCACACCAAGGAGCACGACACTCCCCACGATAAATGGTGCTGGGAAAACTGGACGCCCCATAACTCACGCTGGCTACCCTGCACACAAACCTGACCCAAACACCCAGCTTTCCACGCCAAGCCCTCCCTCGCTCACACGAAGACGGACCCCCTCAACGGTCAGTCGCCCACAGGAAGCTTCTCCCCACTTTTCCTCACCATCTCTTCACCTTTTCCTCAGGCATCACCTGGGTCCTCAGGAAACCTAGTTCCCCAGTCAGCGTGGACGCAGCCCCATTTTGTCCTGAAGCCGAAACCCCAGCGAGTCCTAAGGAGACGGAGACCGAGCTCCTCTCAGCAGAGACGCTGAGCCGGGCGTCCTACCCGAAGGCCCCCGCCCCCGCCCCCGCGCCTGAGGCGGCTCAACTCCTCTCAGCTGCCCTCACAATGGAGTTCCATGGAAGGAGCATGCGCTGTGGGTCAGAGAGGCGAACTCGGCGCCACCCTGTGGTCAGTGCAGGAAGTGCAGGCCGCGCCTCCCTCACAGGTCACTGGGGGCAGCGTGCCCTACTGACAGGACTGCTGAATCCATTAAACTGGAAATTCAAACGAAAATGGAGTCTCTATCCCAAAAGTTTTCTAAAAGTAGTTAAGGAACAATTAATTGGAAACCATTTGGAAGGAAGTGAATGTAGATGCAAACTTTACAACTTATACCAAATTCACTCAAAGTTATTCAGAGGCAAATTTTATTTTAGTTTATAATTTATGTTTGGCTGCGTTGGGTCTTCGTTGCTGCATGTGGGCTTTCTCTAGTTGCGTCGAGCGGGGCTACTCTTCGTTGCGGTGCACGGGCTTCTCATTGCGGTGGCTTCTCTTGTGAGCGAGCACGGGCTCTAGGCGCGCAGGCTTCAGTAGTTGTGCCGCGCAGGCTTGGTTGCTCTGCGGCATGTGGGATCTTCCCGGACCAGGGCTCGAGCCCGTGTCCCCTGCATTGGCAGGCGGACTCTTAACCACTGCGTCACCAGGGAAGTCCCCACAGACAAACTTTAAATACAAAACTATTCAAGGGGCTCCCCTGGTGGCGCAGTGGTTGAGAATCTGCCTGCTAATGCAGGGGACACGGGTTCGAGCCCTGGTCTGGGAAGATCCCACATGCCGCGGAGCAACCAGGCCCGTGAGCCACAACTCCTGAACCTGCGCGTCTGGAGCCTGTGCTCCGCAACAAGACAGGCCGCGATAGTGAGAGGCCCGCGCACCGCGATGAAGAGTGGCCCCCGCTTGCCACAACTAGAGAAAGCCTTCGCACAGAAACGAAGACCCAACACAGCCAAAAATAAATAAATTATTTAATCAATTAAAAAGAAAAGCTGTCTCTCAAATTTAACTTCCAGAATATATTCAGGAAAAACGCATACGCCCTTTTTGGCCAACCAAAGAAGCGGGCAATGCAAATCAACACTACAAAGAGGTATCACTTCGAGTCAGAAAAAAGGACCATCCTCACAAAGGGTAAAAACCAGATATGCAGGACAAGGAGAGGAGAAAAGGGAGCCTCGGTACGCTGAAGGGGGGAATGTAAATTGCCAACGGCCACTCTGGAGAAGTGTGCTGTGTTTCCTAAAACATCTAAAAAACAGAGCTACAAAGCATAGGGCGCTTCCACTCATGGGCCTATATGTTGGAAAATCCAAAAATCCACCGGACGCAGGCACCCCGTTTACTGCTGCTATGTTTACAACAGCCTCGACTTGGGTACAACTTCATAGTCCTTGGAAGGAAAAAATGGTGAAAGAAAATTTGATACTTAAGCACAACGGAATATTACTCAGCCCTGAAATCAATGAAATGAGGCCAGTTGCAGCAACTCAGGGGGACTTATGTATGGTCATTGAGAGTGAAATCAGTTAGACAGCAAGAGAAACTTATCATATCACTTATAAAGGGAATCTAAAAATCGCCAACCGTGAACTGAATTACAAACAGAACACCATCACACATTTACAAAACACACTTACGGCTGCTTAAGGGGAAAAGTGTGGTGCGGTGATGCATAAACCAGGAGGTTGAAATTGGCACAGATACCGTTCCATACGCCAATAATGTAATCGCCAAGACATACTCATGGTTCAAGGAACTGGACTCAGCACACTCTATTCACAGAAAAAACATATATCTGACTACTAGAAACTAGAAAAGAATTTATTGATGTCTCTCTGTAAGTGACTCAAGTGGATGTACAGCACCAAGAAACACAACATTGCAAATCAGCTCCAGCCCATTATAAAAATTAATTATAAAAAGAGAAAGACAGTGAGAGAGAGAGGAATTCTTACAAAATTCAATCAGGGGCTGTGAGGCAACTGGACTGACCACATCTACACTCACAGCTGAATGGGACGTAAGGCTGGACACCCTAACCCTAAACCCTAACCCTAACCCAACCCTAACCCTACCTTAACCCTAACCCTAACCCCACACTAACCCTAACCCTGAACCTAAACCCTAACCCTAACCCCTAACCCTAACCCAACCCTAAGCCTAACCCTAACCCCTAGCCCTAGCCCTAGCCCTAACCCTGACCCTAACCCCTAACCCTTAACCCCTAACCCCTAACCCTAACCAAGTTCACAAGTAAACTTCTCGCCCACCTGGAGAGAGTGATTTCATTTGAAAGAGTAAAGACACAATCAGCTCAGTAATTGGCCACGGGGGCTGGAGGGGCCAAGGCTAACCTGAGCTGGAGGAACGTGGGTGCCTGCCTGGATGCTCAGAGGCCAAGGGCTGTTCTGAGACCTGCTTGGACACCCGTGCAGATGGAACAAAGGATCCGCCCAGTCCCAAGAGGGCCCCACCGGCCCTCACGAACGCAACACCAGACTTCCCAGGTGGCGCAGTGGTTAAGAATCCACCTGCCAATGCAGGAGACACGGGTTTGAGCCCTGGTCAGGGAAGATCCCACATGCTGTGGAGCAACTAAGCCCGTGCACCACAACTACTGAGCCTGCGCTCTAGAACCCGCGAGCCCCAACTGCTGAAGCCCACGCGCTTAGAGCCTGTGCTCTGCAACAAGAGAAGCCACCGCAATGAGAAGCCCCCACTCGCCGCAACTAGAGAAAGCCTCCGGGCAGCAATGCAGACCCAACACAGCCCAAAATTCATTAATTAATTAATTAATTAAGAAAAAAAAAAAGGCAGCACCTGGGGGCTGGCAGACTGATGCACCAAGTCTTACATCACGTCTACTTAGTATCCTGCATGTCAGGGCCATGCTGGACCTGGGGCTGCCCAGACAGAGTGGGGCCTGCATCACCCTTCCCAGGAGGGAGGGTGGAGGGAAACCCTGCATGACCTCTGAGGCCCTAAGAACCCTTGACTAAGGCTGAGCTCAATTTGAAACAGTGGGTGACCAGAGCGGACATTTCATTCATCTATCAATGAGAATCCAGCACTGGAGGAGCAGAAAACAATGGCCTCGCTCAACCTTGACGCTAATCCCGACATGGACCCTAACCCTAAACTCTGATCCTGACCCTAAGCCCTGACCTAACCTTAGCCTAACCCGTACCCTAAACCTGTACCTTACCCTAACCCATGCTCTACCCGTATCCTACCTGTACCCCAATTCTAACCCATACCCTAACACCCACTCTAACACAGAACCCTAACACCCTGAGACCAAAACCATAAACCTTCACCAATAAGCAAAACCATAACCATAACCAAACCATAAAATATAGTCATTAACCATACCCATAAATAACTCATTAACCATAAAACTTAAACCATAACAGCAACCATAAACCATACACAGCCCCAACCCTCACACCAGCCCCAGCCCTAATGCTAACCCTCCAAACCACTTACACCAAGCCAAGTCTAATCAGATTATACAACTACATCTTGAAAAAGAAAACTGGGGAATTCTCTGGTGGCCCAGTGGTTAGGACTCTGTGCTTTCACTGCCAAGGGCTCGGGTTCGATCCCTGACTGGGGAACTAAGATCCCACAAGCCATGGGATGTGGCCAAAATAAATAAATAAGTAAAATGAAATAAAACCACTATTTTAAAAAAGATTTTAAAAATAAAGGAAAAAAACAAGAAAACTACCCCAGTACAACTTATAAATAGGAATGTAAAAATCTATCACACAATAATAGCAACATGAAACCAACAGAACTTTAAATGGATAATGCCATAAGCAAGTATCTCTACACCAGGAATTTCAGGTTGCTCAACATATGAAAAGTAAGCAATGTATTCAACCACAATAATGGTGTGAAGTAAAAACACATAATCATATCAATTAATGCAAAACATCTACAATGAAAATCCAGTGTTATTTCATGAAAAACACTCAAGAAAGCAGGAATAAAAGGAAATTTGTTCAATATGGAAAAGAGTAGTACAAAAAGCCACAGCAAACATCATGCTCAACGTTAAAGACTGAAAGATTTACTCCTGAAATCAGGAACAGGGCCAGGAAGCTGGCCTTCATCACCGTTACTCAATAGTGTACTGGAAGTTCTACCCAGAATCTTGAGGAAAGAAAGAAAAGGCATCCATGGGTGAATGGAAAAATTAAAACCGTGTCTCTTCACAGAACATAGGTCACATCATCTTATATATAAAACTACCTATAATCAGCAAAGAAATTATTTGAGCTAATCAACTAATTAATAAGCAGTGTTACAGAACAAAACATCAATTCATGAAAATCTATCTTATATGCATACGCTGGCAAAAAATAATCTGAAAAAGAATTTATGAGAACAATTCCATTTTTAATAATGTCAACATCAATATTTAGGAGTATGTTTAATCAAGGTACAAGACTTGTTTTTATGTATGTAAAGTTGTATGTTTGAAATTACTGGAAAGTCAATTACTTTTCAAAACATCATGTCTGTCAACAGCATGCCAGAAGAGCAGAGAAAACATCAAACTTCCATATAGAAGCCAAGCCTTACCCAGATCCAGTTCACCCAAAGTCCACATGTCATTTAGAGGCACTGTGGGAAGGTTATATTAGGAGCCGCCGTGTTCCGTGTTGTGGACGACCTGGATATGGTAGAAACAGTGGGATTTTTGAATTCCAATTTTCCACTTCATTCCACAAAAAAACTATTAGAACTAATAAATCAATTCAGTAAAGTTGCAAAATCAATACACAGAAATCAGTTGCCTTTCTAAACACTAATAATGAACCATCAGAAAGAGAAAGAAAGCAACCCTATTTACAACTGCATCAAAAAGAACAAAATACCTGGGAATAAAGTCAACCAAGGAGGTGAAAGACCTGCACACTGAAAACTTTAAGACATTGATGAAGACATTGAAAGACACACCAATAAATGGAAAGATATCCTGTTCTCATGGAATGGAACAATTAATATTGTTAAAATATCCATGCTACCCGAAGCAGTGGACACAGGGAATGCAATCCCTCCCAAAATTCCACGGTATTTCCCCCCAAAATAGAGCAAATCCTCCTAATATCTGTGGGGAACCACAAAGGACCCCAAATAGCCAAAGAAACCCTGAAAAAAGAGAACGGGCTGGAGGCATCTCCCTCCCTCACGTCACACTCTGCTCAGAAGCTACAGTCACCAAAACAGTGTGGAACTGGCTCAAAACGGGCGCAGGGACCAGAGGAACAGGACAGAGAGACCAGAATTCAACCCACACGGACGGGGTCGGTGAATTTATGACACAGGGACCAAGGGCACACCAAGGAGCACGACACTCCCCACGATAAATGGTGCTGGGAAAACTGGACGCCCCATAACTCACGCTGGCTACCCTGCACACAAACCTGACCCAAACACCCAGCTTTCCACGCCAAGCCCTCCCTCGCTCACACGAAGACGGACCCCCTCAACGGTCAGTCGCCCACAGGAAGCTTCTCCCCACTTTTCCTCACCATCTCTTCACCTTTTCCTCAGGCATCACCTGGGTCCTCAGGAAACCTAGTTCCCCAGTCAGCGTGGACGCAGCCCCATTTTGTCCTGAAGCCGAAACCCCAGCGAGTCCTAAGGAGACGGAGACCGAGCTCCTCTCAGCAGAGACGCTGAGCCGGGCGTCCTACCCGAAGGCCCCCGCCCCCGCCCCCGCGCCTGAGGCGGCTCAACTCCTCTCAGCTGCCCTCACAATGGAGTTCCATGGAAGGAGCATGCGCTGTGGGTCAGAGAGGCGAACTCGGCGCCACCCTGTGGTCAGTGCAGGAAGTGCAGGCCGCGCCTCCCTCACAGGTCACTGGGGGCAGCGTGCCCTACTGACAGGACTGCTGAATCCATTAAACTGGAAATTCAAACGAAAATGGAGTCTCTATCCCAAAAGTTTTCTAAAAGTAGTTAAGGAACAATTAATTGGAAACCATTTGGAAGGAAGTGAATGTAGATGCAAACTTTACAACTTATACCAAATTCACTCAAAGTTATTCAGAGGCAAATTTTATTTTAGTTTATAATTTATGTTTGGCTGCGTTGGGTCTTCGTTGCTGCATGTGGGCTTTCTCTAGTTGCGTCGAGCGGGGCTACTCTTCGTTGCGGTGCACGGGCTTCTCATTGCGGTGGCTTCTCTTGTGAGCGAGCACGGGCTCTAGGCGCGCAGGCTTCAGTAGTTGTGCCGCGCAGGCTTGGTTGCTCTGCGGCATGTGGGATCTTCCCGGACCAGGGCTCGAGCCCGTGTCCCCTGCATTGGCAGGCGGACTCTTAACCACTGCGTCACCAGGGAAGTCCCCACAGACAAACTTTAAATACAAAACTATTCAAGGGGCTCCCCTGGTGGCGCAGTGGTTGAGAATCTGCCTGCTAATGCAGGGGACACGGGTTCGAGCCCTGGTCTGGGAAGATCCCACATGCCGCGGAGCAACCAGGCCCGTGAGCCACAACTCCTGAACCTGCGCGTCTGGAGCCTGTGCTCCGCAACAAGACAGGCCGCGATAGTGAGAGGCCCGCGCACCGCGATGAAGAGTGGCCCCCGCTTGCCACAACTAGAGAAAGCCTTCGCACAGAAACGAAGACCCAACACAGCCAAAAATAAATAAATTATTTAATCAATTAAAAAGAAAAGCTGTCTCTCAAATTTAACTTCCAGAATATATTCAGGAAAAACGCATACGCCCTTTTTGGCCAACCAAAGAAGCGGGCAATGCAAATCAACACTACAAAGAGGTATCACTTCGAGTCAGAAAAAAGGACCATCCTCACAAAGGGTAAAAACCAGATATGCAGGACAAGGAGAGGAGAAAAGGGAGCCTCGGTACGCTGAAGGGGGGAATGTAAATTGCCAACGGCCACTCTGGAGAAGTGTGCTGTGTTTCCTAAAACATCTAAAAAACAGAGCTACAAAGCATAGGGCGCTTCCACTCATGGGCCTATATGTTGGAAAATCCAAAAATCCACCGGACGCAGGCACCCCGTTTACTGCTGCTATGTTTACAACAGCCTCGACTTGGGTACAACTTCATAGTCCTTGGAAGGAAAAAATGGTGAAAGAAAATTTGATACTTAAGCACAACGGAATATTACTCAGCCCTGAAATCAATGAAATGAGGCCAGTTGCAGCAACTCAGGGGGACTTATGTATGGTCATTGAGAGTGAAATCAGTTAGACAGCAAGAGAAACTTATCATATCACTTATAAAGGGAATCTAAAAATCGCCAACCGTGAACTGAATTACAAACAGAACACCATCACACATTTACAAAACACACTTACGGCTGCTTAAGGGGAAAAGTGTGGTGCGGTGATGCATAAACCAGGAGGTTGAAATTGGCACAGATACCGTTCCATACGCCAATAATGTAATCGCCAAGACATACTCATGGTTCAAGGAACTGGACTCAGCACACTCTATTCACAGAAAAAACATATATCTGACTACTAGAAACTAGAAAAGAATTTATTGATGTCTCTCTGTAAGTGACTCAAGTGGATGTACAGCACCAAGAAACACAACATTGCAAATCAGCTCCAGCCCATTATAAAAATTAATTATAAAAAGAGAAAGACAGTGAGAGAGAGAGGAATTCTTACAAAATTCAATCAGGGGCTGTGAGGCAACTGGACTGACCACATCTACACTCACAGCTGAATGGGACGTAAGGCTGGACACCCTAACCCTAAACCCTAACCCTAACCCAACCCTAACCCTACCTTAACCCTAACCCTAACCCCACACTAACCCTAACCCTGAACCTAAACCCTAACCCTAACCCCTAACCCTAACCCAACCCTAAGCCTAACCCTAACCCCTAGCCCTAGCCCTAGCCCTAACCCTGACCCTAACCCCTAACCCTTAACCCCTAACCCCTAACCCTAACCAAGTTCACAAGTAAACTTCTCGCCCACCTGGAGAGAGTGATTTCATTTGAAAGAGTAAAGACACAATCAGCTCAGTAATTGGCCACGGGGGCTGGAGGGGCCAAGGCTAACCTGAGCTGGAGGAACGTGGGTGCCTGCCTGGATGCTCAGAGGCCAAGGGCTGTTCTGAGACCTGCTTGGACACCCGTGCAGATGGAACAAAGGATCCGCCCAGTCCCAAGAGGGCCCCACCGGCCCTCACGAACGCAACACCAGACTTCCCAGGTGGCGCAGTGGTTAAGAATCCACCTGCCAATGCAGGAGACACGGGTTTGAGCCCTGGTCAGGGAAGATCCCACATGCTGTGGAGCAACTAAGCCCGTGCACCACAACTACTGAGCCTGCGCTCTAGAACCCGCGAGCCCCAACTGCTGAAGCCCACGCGCTTAGAGCCTGTGCTCTGCAACAAGAGAAGCCACCGCAATGAGAAGCCCCCACTCGCCGCAACTAGAGAAAGCCTCCGGGCAGCAATGCAGACCCAACACAGCCCAAAATTCATTAATTAATTAATTAATTAAGAAAAAAAAAAAGGCAGCACCTGGGGGCTGGCAGACTGATGCACCAAGTCTTACATCACGTCTACTTAGTATCCTGCATGTCAGGGCCATGCTGGACCTGGGGCTGCCCAGACAGAGTGGGGCCTGCATCACCCTTCCCAGGAGGGAGGGTGGAGGGAAACCCTGCATGACCTCTGAGGCCCTAAGAACCCTTGACTAAGGCTGAGCTCAATTTGAAACAGTGGGTGACCAGAGCGGACATTTCATTCATCTATCAATGAGAATCCAGCACTGGAGGAGCAGAAAACAATGGCCTCGCTCAACCTTGACGCTAATCCCGACATGGACCCTAACCCTAAACTCTGATCCTGACCCTAAGCCCTGACCTAACCTTAGCCTAACCCGTACCCTAAACCTGTACCTTACCCTAACCCATGCTCTACCCGTATCCTACCTGTACCCCAATTCTAACCCATACCCTAACACCCACTCTAACACAGAACCCTAACACCCTGAGACCAAAACCATAAACCTTAACCAATAAGCAAAACCATAACCATAACCAAACCATAAAATATAGTCATTAACCATACCCATAAATAACTCATTAACCATAAAACTTAAACCATAACAGCAACCATAAACCATACACAGCCCCAACCCTCACACCAGCCCCAGCCCTAATGCTAACCCTCCAAACCACTTACACCAAGCCAAGTCTAATCAGATTATACAACTACATCTTGAAAAAGAAAACTGGGGAATTCTCTGGTGGCCCAGTGGTTAGGACTCTGTGCTTTCACTGCCAAGGGCTCGGGTTCGATCCCTGACTGGGGAACTAAGATCCCACAAGCCATGGGACGTGGCCAAAATAAATAAATAAGTAAAATGAAATAAAACCACTATTTTAAAAAAGATTTTAAAAATAAAGGAAAAAAACAAGAAAACTACCCCAGTACAACTTATAAATAGGAATGTAAAAATCTATCACACAATAATAGCAACATGAAACCAACAGAACTTTAAATGGATAATGCCATAAGCAAGTATCTCTACACCAGAAATTTCAGGTTGCTCAACATATGAAAAGTAAGCAATGTATTCAACCACAATAATGGTGTGAAGTAAAAACACATAATCATATCAATTAATGCAAAACATCTACAATGAAAATCCAGTGTTATTTCATGAAAAACACTCAAGAAAGCAGGAATAAAAGGAAATTTGTTCAATATGGAAAAGAGTAGTACAAAAAGCCACAGCAAACATCATGCTCAACGTTAAAGACTGAAAGATTTACTCCTGAAATCAGGAACAGGGCCAGGAAGCTGGCCTTCATCACCGTTACTCAATAGTGTACTGGAAGTTCTACCCAGAATCTTGAGGAAAGAAAGAAAAGGCATCCATGGGTGAATGGAAAAATTAAAACCGTGTCTCTTCACAGAACATAGGTCACATCATCTTATATATAAAACTACCTATAATCAGCAAAGAAATTATTTGAGCTAATCAACTAATTAATAAGCAGTGTTACAGAACAAAACATCAATTCATGAAAATCTATCTTATATGCATACGCTGGCAAAAAATAATCTGAAAAAGAATTTATGAGAACAATTCCATTTTTAATAATGTCAACATCAATATTTAGGAGTATGTTTAATCAAGGTACAAGACTTGTTTTTATGTATGTAAAGTTGTATGTTTGAAATTACTGGAAAGTCAATTACTTTTCAAAACATCATGTCTGTCAACAGCATGCCAGAAAAGCAGAGAAAACATCAAACTTCCATATAGAAGCCAAGCCTTACCCAGATCCAGTTCACCCAAAGTCCACATGTCATTTAGAGGCACCGTGGGAAGGTTATATTAGGAGCCGCCGTGTTCCGTGTTGTGGACGACCTGGATATGGTAGAAACAGTGGGATTTTTGAATTCCAATTTTCCACTTCATTCCACAAAAAAACTATTAGAACTAATAAATCAATTCAGTAAAGTTGCAAAATCAATACACAGAAATCAGTTGCCTTTCTAAACACTAATAATGAACCATCAGAAAGAGAAAGAAAGCAACCCTATTTACAACTGCATCAAAAAGAACAAAATACCTGGGAATAAAGTCAACCAAGGAGGTGAAAGACCTGCACACTGAAAACTTGAAGACATTGATGAAGACATTGAAAGACACACCAATAAATGGAAAGATATCCTGTTCTCATGGAATGGAACAATTAATATTGTTAAAATATCCATGCTACCCGAAGCAGTGGACACAGGGAATGCAATCCCTCCCAAAATTCCATGGTATTTCCCCCCAAAATAGAGCAAATCCTCCTAATATCTGTGGGGAACCACAAAGGACCCCAAATAGCCAAAGAAACCCTGAAAAAAGAGAACGGGCTGGAGGCATCTCCCTCCCTGACGTCACACTCTGCTCAGAAGCTACAGTCACCAAAACAGTGTGGAACTGGCTCAAAACGGGCGCAGGGACCAGAGGAACAGGACAGAGAGACCAGAATTCAACCCACACGGACGGGGTCGGTGAATTTATGACACAGGGACCAAGGGCACACCAAGGAGCACGACACTCCCCACGATAAATGGTGCTGGGAAAACTGGACGCCCCATAACTCACGCTGGCTACCCTGCACACAAACCTGACCCAAACACCCAGCTTTCCACGCCAAGCCCTCCCTCGCTCACACGAAGACGGACCCCCTCAACGGTCAGTCGCCCACAGGAAGCTTCTCCCCACTTTTCCTCACCATCTCTTCACCTTTTCCTCAGGCATCACCTGGGTCCTCAGGAAACCTAGTTCCCCAGTCAGCGTGGACGCAGCCCCATTTTGTCCTGAAGCCGAAACCCCAGCGAGTCCTAAGGAGACGGAGACCGAGCTCCTCTCAGCAGAGACGCTGAGCCGGGCGTCCTACCCGAAGGCCCCCGCCCCCGCCCCCGCCCCCGCCCCCGCCCCCGCGCCTGAGGCGGCTCAACTCCTCTCAGCTGCCCTCACAATGGAGTTCCATGGAACGAGCATGCGCTGTGGGTCAGAGAGGCGAACTCGGCGCCACCCTGTGGTCAGTGCAGGAAGTGCAGGCCGCGCCTCCCTCACAGGTCACTGGGGGCAGCGTGCCCTACTGACAGGACTGCTGAATCCATTAAACTGGAAATTCAAACGAAAATGGAGTCTCTATCCCAAAAGTTTTCTAAAAGTAGTTAAGGAACAATTAATTGGAAACCATTTGGAAGGAAGTGAATGTAGATGCAAACTTTACAACTTATACCAAATTCACTCAAAGTTATTCAGAGGCAAATTTTATTTTAGTTTATAATTTATGTTTGGCTGCGTTGGGTCTTCGTTGCTGCATGTGGGCTTTCTCTAGTTGCGTCGAGCGGGGCTACTCTTCGTTGCGGTGCACGGGCTTCTCATTGCGGTGGCTTCTCTTGTGAGCGAGCACGGGCTCTAGGCGCGCAGGCTTCAGTAGTTGTGCCGCGCAGGCTTGGTTGCTCTGCGGCATGTGGGATCTTCCCGGACCAGGGCTCGAGCCCGTGTCCCCTGCATTGGCAGGCGGACTCTTAACCACTGCGTCACCAGGGAAGTCCCCACAGACAAACTTTAAATACAAAACTATTCAAGGGGCTCCCCTGGTGGCGCAGTGGTTGAGAATCTGCCTGCTAATGCAGGGGACACGGGTTCGAGCCCTGGTCTGGGAAGATCCCACATGCCGCGGAGCAACCAGGCCCGTGAGCCACAACTCCTGAACCTGCGCGTCTGGAGCCTGTGCTCCGCAACAAGACAGGCCGCGATAGTGAGAGGCCCGCGCACCGCCATGAAGAGTGGCCCCCGCTTGCCACAACTAGAGAAAGCCTTCGCACAGAAACGAAGACCCAACACAGCCAAAAATAAATAAATTATTTAATCAATTAAAAAGAAAAGCTGTCTCTCAAATTTAACTTCCAGAATATATTCAGGAAAAACGCATACGCCCTTTTTGGCCAACCAAAGAAGCGGGCAATGCAAATCAACACTACAAAGAGGTATCACTTCGAGTCAGAAAAAAGGACCATCCTCACAAAGGGTAAAAACCAGATATGCAGGACAAGGAGAGGAGAAAAGGGAGCCTCGTTACGCTGAAGGGGGGAATGTAAATTGCCAACGGCCACTCTGGAGAAGTGTGCTGTGTTTCCTAAAACATCTAAAAAACAGAGCTACAAAGCATAGGGCGCTTCCACTCATGGGCCTATATGTTGGAAAATCCAAAAATCCACCGGACGCAGGCACCCCGTTTACTGCTGCTATGTTTACAACAGCCTCGACTTGGGTACAACTTCATAGTCCTTGGAAGGAAAAAATGGTGAAAGAAAATTTGATACTTAAGCACAACGGAATATTACTCAGCCCTGAAATCAATGAAATGAGGCCAGTTGCAGCAACTCAGGGGGACTTATGTATGGTCATTGAGAGTGAAATCAGTTAGACAGCAAGAGAAACTTATCATATCACTTATAAAGGGAATCTAAAAATCGCCAACCGTGAACTGAATTACAAACAGAACACCATCACACATTTACAAAACACACTTACGGCTGCTTAAGGGGAAAAGTGTGGTGCGGTGATGCATAAACCAGGAGGTTGAAATTGGCACAGATACCGTTCCATACGCCAATAATGTAATCGCCAAGACATACTCATGGTTCAAGGAACTGGACTCAGCACACTCTATTCACAGAAAAAACATATATCTGACTACTAGAAACTAGAAAAGAATTTATTGATGTCTCTCTGTAAGTGACTCAAGTGGATGTACAGCACCAAGAAACACAACATTGCAAATCAGCTCCAGCCCATTATAAAAATTAATTATAAAAAGAGAAAGACAGTGAGAGAGAGAGGAATTCTTACAAAATTCAATCAGGGGCTGTGAGGCAACTGGACTGACCACATCTACACTCACAGCTGAATGGGACGTAAGGCTGGACACCCTAACCCTAAACCCTAACCCTAACCCAACCCTAACCCTACCTTAACCCTAACCCTAACCCCACACTAACCCTAACCCTGAACCTAAACCCTAACCCTAACCCCTAACCCTAACCCAACCCTAAGCCTAACCCTAACCCCTAGCCCTAGCCCTAGCCCTAACCCTGACCCTAACCCCTAACCCTTAACCCCTAACCCCTAACCCTAACCAAGTTCACAAGTAAACTTCTCGCCCACCTGGAGAGAGTGATTTCATTTGAAAGAGTAAAGACACAATCAGCTCAGTAATTGGCCACGGGGGCTGGAGGGGCCAAGGCTAACCTGAGCTGGAGGAACGTGGGTGCCTGCCTGGATGCTCAGAGGCCAAGGGCTGTTCTGAGACCTGCTTGGACACCCGTGCAGATGGAACAAAGGATCCGCCCAGTCCCAAGAGGGCCCCACCGGCCCTCACGAACGCAACACCAGACTTCCCAGGTGGCGCAGTGGTTAAGAATCCACCTGCCAATGCAGGAGACACGGGTTTGAGCCCTGGTCAGGGAAGATCCCACATGCTGTGGAGCAACTAAGCCCGTGCACCACAACTACTGAGCCTGCGCTCTAGAACCCGCGAGCCCCAACTGCTGAAGCCCACGCGCTTAGAGCCTGTGCTCTGCAACAAGAGAAGCCACCGCAATGAGAAGCCCCCACTCGCCGCAACTAGAGAAAGCCTCCGGGCAGCAATGCAGACCCAACACAGCCCAAAATTCATTAATTAATTAATTAATTAAGAAAAAAAAAAAGGCAGCACCTGGGGGCTGGCAGACTGATGCACCAAGTCTTACATCACGTCTACTTAGTATCCTGCATGTCAGGGCCATGCTGGACCTGGGGCTGCCCAGACAGAGTGGGGCCTGCATCACCCTTCCCAGGAGGGAGGGTGGAGGGAAACCCTGCATGACCTCTGAGGCCCTAAGAACCCTTGACTAAGGCTGAGCTCAATTTGAAACAGTGGGTGACCAGAGCGGACATTTCATTCATCTATCAATGAGAATCCAGCACTGGAGGAGCAGAAAACAATGGCCTCGCTCAACCTTGACGCTAATCCCGACATGGACCCTAACCCTAAACTCTGATCCTGACCCTAAGCCCTGACCTAACCTTAGCCTAACCCGTACCCTAAACCTGTACCTTACCCTAACCCATGCTCTACCCGTATCCTACCTGTACCCCAATTCTAACCCATACCCTAACACCCACTCTAACACAGAACCCTAACACCCTGAGACCAAAACCATAAACCTTAACCAATAAGCAAAACCATAACCATAACCAAACCATAAAATATAGTCATTAACCATACCCATAAATAACTCATTAACCATAAAACTTAAACCATAACAGCAACCATAAACCATACACAGCCCCAACCCTCACACCAGCCCCAGCCCTAATGCTAACCCTCCAAACCACTTACACCAAGCCAAGTCTAATCAGATTATACAACTACATCTTGAAAAAGAAAACTGGGGAATTCTCTGGTGGCCCAGTGGTTAGGACTCTGTGCTTTCACTGCCAAGGGCTCGGGTTCGATCCCTGACTGGGGAACTAAGATCCCACAAGCCATGGGACGTGGCCAAAATAAATAAATAAGTAAAATGAAATAAAACCACTATTTTAAAAAAGATTTTAAAAATAAAGGAAAAAAACAAGAAAACTACCCCAGTACAACTTATAAATAGGAATGTAAAAATCTATCACACAATAATAGCAACATGAAACCAACAGAACTTTAAATGGATAATGCCATAAGCAAGTATCTCTACACCAGAAATTTCAGGTTGCTCAACATATGAAAAGTAAGCAATGTATTCAACCACAATAATGGTGTGAAGTAAAAACACATAATCATATCAATTAATGCAAAACATCTACAATGAAAATCCAGTGTTATTTCATGAAAAACACTCAAGAAAGCAGGAATAAAAGGAAATTTGTTCAATATGGAAAAGAGTAGTACAAAAAGCCACAGCAAACATCATGCTCAACGTTAAAGACTGAAAGATTTACTCCTGAAATCAGGAACAGGGCCAGGAAGCTGGCCTTCATCACCGTTACTCAATAGTGTACTGGAAGTTCTACCCAGAATCTTGAGGAAAGAAAGAAAAGGCATCCATGGGTGAATGGAAAAATTAAAACCGTGTCTCTTCACAGAACATAGGTCACATCATCTTATATATAAAACTACCTATAATCAGCAAAGAAATTATTTGAGCTAATCAACTAATTAATAAGCAGTGTTACAGAACAAAACATCAATTCATGAAAATCTATCTTATATGCATACGCTGGCAAAAAATAATCTGAAAAAGAATTTATGAGAACAATTCCATTTTTAATAATGTCAACATCAATATTTAGGAGTATGTTTAATCAAGGTACAAGACTTGTTTTTATGTATGTAAAGTTGTATGTTTGAAATTACTGGAAAGTCAATTACTTTTCAAAACATCATGTCTGTCAACAGCATGCCAGAAAAGCAGAGAAAACATCAAACTTCCATATAGAAGCCAAGCCTTACCCAGATCCAGTTCACCCAAAGTCCACATGTCATTTAGAGGCACCGTGGGAAGGTTATATTAGGAGCCGCCGTGTTCCGTGTTGTGGACGACCTGGATATGGTAGAAACAGTGGGATTTTTGAATTCCAATTTTCCACTTCATTCCACAAAAAAACTATTAGAACTAATAAATCAATTCAGTAAAGTTGCAAAATCAATACACAGAAATCAGTTGCCTTTCTAAACACTAATAATGAACCATCAGAAAGAGAAAGAAAGCAACCCTATTTACAACTGCATCAAAAAGAACAAAATACCTGGGAATAAAGTCAACCAAGGAGGTGAAAGACCTGCACACTGAAAACTTGAAGACATTGATGAAGACATTGAAAGACACACCAATAAATGGAAAGATATCCTGTTCTCATGGAATGGAACAATTAATATTGTTAAAATATCCATGCTACCCGAAGCAGTGGACACAGGGAATGCAATCCCTCCCAAAATTCCATGGTATTTCCCCCCAAAATAGAGCAAATCCTCCTAATATCTGTGGGGAACCACAAAGGACCCCAAATAGCCAAAGAAACCCTGAAAAAAGAGAACGGGCTGGAGGCATCTCCCTCCCTGACGTCACACTCTGCTCAGAAGCTACAGTCACCAAAACAGTGTGGAACTGGCTCAAAACGGGCGCAGGGACCAGAGGAACAGGACAGAGAGACCAGAATTCAACCCACACGGACGGGGTCGGTGAATTTATGACACAGGGACCAAGGGCACACCAAGGAGCACGACACTCCCCACGATAAATGGTGCTGGGAAAACTGGACGCCCCATAACTCACGCTGGCTACCCTGCACACAAACCTGACCCAAACACCCAGCTTTCCACGCCAAGCCCTCCCTCGCTCACACGAAGACGGACCCCCTCAACGGTCAGTCGCCCACAGGAAGCTTCTCCCCACTTTTCCTCACCATCTCTTCACCTTTTCCTCAGGCATCACCTGGGTCCTCAGGAAACCTAGTTCCCCAGTCAGCGTGGACGCAGCCCCATTTTGTCCTGAAGCCGAAACCCCAGCGAGTCCTAAGGAGACGGAGACCGAGCTCCTCTCAGCAGAGACGCTGAGCCGGGCGTCCTACCCGAAGGCCCCCGCCCCCGCCCCCGCCCCCGCCCCCGCCCCCGCGCCTGAGGCGGCTCAACTCCTCTCAGCTGCCCTCACAATGGAGTTCCATGGAACGAGCATGCGCTGTGGGTCAGAGAGGCGAACTCGGCGCCACCCTGTGGTCAGTGCAGGAAGTGCAGGCCGCGCCTCCCTCACAGGTCACTGGGGGCAGCGTGCCCTACTGACAGGACTGCTGAATCCATTAAACTGGAAATTCAAACGAAAATGGAGTCTCTATCCCAAAAGTTTTCTAAAAGTAGTTAAGGAACAATTAATTGGAAACCATTTGGAAGGAAGTGAATGTAGATGCAAACTTTACAACTTATACCAAATTCACTCAAAGTTATTCAGAGGCAAATTTTATTTTAGTTTATAATTTATGTTTGGCTGCGTTGGGTCTTCGTTGCTGCATGTGGGCTTTCTCTAGTTGCGTCGAGCGGGGCTACTCTTCGTTGCGGTGCACGGGCTTCTCATTGCGGTGGCTTCTCTTGTGAGCGAGCACGGGCTCTAGGCGCGCAGGCTTCAGTAGTTGTGCCGCGCAGGCTTGGTTGCTCTGCGGCATGTGGGATCTTCCCGGACCAGGGCTCGAGCCCGTGTCCCCTGCATTGGCAGGCGGACTCTTAACCACTGCGTCACCAGGGAAGTCCCCACAGACAAACTTTAAATACAAAACTATTCAAGGGGCTCCCCTGGTGGCGCAGTGGTTGAGAATCTGCCTGCTAATGCAGGGGACACGGGTTCGAGCCCTGGTCTGGGAAGATCCCACATGCCGCGGAGCAACCAGGCCCGTGAGCCACAACTCCTGAACCTGCGCGTCTGGAGCCTGTGCTCCGCAACAAGACAGGCCGCGATAGTGAGAGGCCCGCGCACCGCCATGAAGAGTGGCCCCCGCTTGCCACAACTAGAGAAAGCCTTCGCACAGAAACGAAGACCCAACACAGCCAAAAATAAATAAATTATTTAATCAATTAAAAAGAAAAGCTGTCTCTCAAATTTAACTTCCAGAATATATTCAGGAAAAACGCATACGCCCTTTTTGGCCAACCAAAGAAGCGGGCAATGCAAATCAACACTACAAAGAGGTATCACTTCGAGTCAGAAAAAAGGACCATCCTCACAAAGGGTAAAAACCAGATATGCAGGACAAGGAGAGGAGAAAAGGGAGCCTCGTTACGCTGAAGGGGGGAATGTAAATTGCCAACGGCCACTCTGGAGAAGTGTGCTGTGTTTCCTAAAACATCTAAAAAACAGAGCTACAAAGCATAGGGCGCTTCCACTCATGGGCCTATATGTTGGAAAATCCAAAAATCCACCGGACGCAGGCACCCCGTTTACTGCTGCTATGTTTACAACAGCCTCGACTTGGGTACAACTTCATAGTCCTTGGAAGGAAAAAATGGTGAAAGAAAATTTGATACTTAAGCACAACGGAATATTACTCAGCCCTGAAATCAATGAAATGAGGCCAGTTGCAGCAACTCAGGGGGACTTATGTATGGTCATTGAGAGTGAAATCAGTTAGACAGCAAGAGAAACTTATCATATCACTTATAAAGGGAATCTAAAAATCGCCAACCGTGAACTGAATTACAAACAGAACACCATCACACATTTACAAAACACACTTACGGCTGCTTAAGGGGAAAAGTGTGGTGCGGTGATGCATAAACCAGGAGGTTGAAATTGGCACAGATACCGTTCCATACGCCAATAATGTAATCGCCAAGACATACTCATGGTTCAAGGAACTGGACTCAGCACACTCTATTCACAGAAAAAACATATATCTGACTACTAGAAACTAGAAAAGAATTTATTGATGTCTCTCTGTAAGTGACTCAAGTGGATGTACAGCACCAAGAAACACAACATTGCAAATCAGCTCCAGCCCATTATAAAAATTAATTATAAAAAGAGAAAGACAGTGAGAGAGAGAGGAATTCTTACAAAATTCAATCAGGGGCTGTGAGGCAACTGGACTGACCACATCTACACTCACAGCTGAATGGGACGTAAGGCTGGACACCCTAACCCTAAACCCTAACCCTAACCCAACCCTAACCCTACCTTAACCCTAACCCTAACCCCACACTAACCCTAACCCTGAACCTAAACCCTAACCCTAACCCCTAACCCTAACCCAACCCTAAGCCTAACCCTAACCCCTAGCCCTAGCCCTAGCCCTAACCCTGACCCTAACCCCTAACCCTTAACCCCTAACCCCTAACCCTAACCAAGTTCACAAGTAAACTTCTCGCCCACCTGGAGAGAGTGATTTCATTTGAAAGAGTAAAGACACAATCAGCTCAGTAATTGGCCACGGGGGCTGGAGGGGCCAAGGCTAACCTGAGCTGGAGGAACGTGGGTGCCTGCCTGGATGCTCAGAGGCCAAGGGCTGTTCTGAGACCTGCTTGGACACCCGTGCAGATGGAACAAAGGATCCGCCCAGTCCCAAGAGGGCCCCACCGGCCCTCACGAACGCAACACCAGACTTCCCAGGTGGCGCAGTGGTTAAGAATCCACCTGCCAATGCAGGAGACACGGGTTTGAGCCCTGGTCAGGGAAGATCCCACATGCTGTGGAGCAACTAAGCCCGTGCACCACAACTACTGAGCCTGCGCTCTAGAACCCGCGAGCCCCAACTGCTGAAGCCCACGCGCTTAGAGCCTGTGCTCTGCAACAAGAGAAGCCACCGCAATGAGAAGCCCCCACTCGCCGCAACTAGAGAAAGCCTCCGGGCAGCAATGCAGACCCAACACAGCCCAAAATTCATTAATTAATTAATTAATTAAGAAAAAAAAAAAAGGCAGCACCTGGGGGCTGGCAGACTGATGCACCAAGTCTTACATCACGTCTACTTAGTATCCTGCATGTCAGGGCCATGCTGGACCTGGGGCTGCCCAGACAGAGTGGGGCCTGCATCACCCTTCCCAGGAGGGAGGGTGGAGGGAAACCCTGCATGACCTCTGAGGCCCTAAGAACCCTTGACTAAGGCTGAGCTCAATTTGAAACAGTGGGTGACCAGAGCGGACATTTCATTCATCTATCAATCAGAATCCAGCACTGGAGGAGCAGAAAACAATGGCCTCGCTCAACCTTGACGCTAATCCTGACATGGACCCTAACCCTAAACTCTGATCCTGACCCTAAGCCCTGACCTAACCTTAGCCTAACCCGTACCCTAAACCTGTACCTTACCCTAACCCATGCTCTACCCGTATCCTACCTGTACCCCAATTCTAACCCATACCCTAACACCCACTCTAACACAGAACCCTAACACCCTGAGACCAAAACCACAAACCTTCACCAATAAGCAAAACCATAACCATAACCAAACCATAAAATATAGTCATTAACCATACCCATAAATAACTCATTAACCATAAAACTTAAACCATAACAGCAACCATAAACCATACACAGCCCCAACCCTCACACCAGCCCCAGCCCTAATGCTAACCCTCCAAACCACTTACACCAAGCCAAGTCTAATCAGATTATACAACTACATCTTGAAAAAGAAAACTGGGGAATTCTCTGGTGGCCCAGTGGTTAGGACTCTGTGCTTTCACTGCCAAGGGCTCGGGTTCGATCCCTGACTGGGGAACTAAGATCCCACAAGCCATGGGACGTGGCCAAAATAAATAAATAAGTAAAATGAAATAAAACCACTATTTTAAAAAAGATTTTAAAAATAAAGGAAAAAAACAAGAAAACTACCCCAGTACAACTTATAAATAGGAATGTAAAAATCTATCACACAATAATAGCAACATGAAACCAACAGAACTTTAAATGGATAATGCCATAAGCAAGTATCTCTACACCAGGAATTTCAGGTTGCTCAACATATGAAAAGTAAGCAATGTATTCAACCACAATAATGGTGTGAAGTAAAAACACATAATCATATCAATTAATGCAAAACATCTACAATGAAAATCCAGTGTTATTTCATGAAAAACACTCAAGAAAGCAGGAATAAAAGGAAATTTGTTCAATATGGAAAAGAGTAGTACAAAAAGCCACAGCAAACATCATGCTCAACGTTAAAGACTGAAAGATTTACTCCTGAAATCAGGAACAGGGCCAGGAAGCTGGCCTTCATCACCGTTACTCAATAGTGTACTGGAAGTTCTACCCAGAATCTTGAGGAAAGAAAGAAAAGGCATCCATGGGTGAATGGAAAAATTAAAACCGTGTCTCTTCACAGAACATAGGTCACATCATCTTATATATAAAACTACCTATAATCAGCAAAGAAATTATTTGAGCTAATCAACTAATTAATAAGCAGTGTTACAGAACAAAACATCAATTCATGAAAATCTATCTTATATGCATACGCTGGCAAAAAATAATCTGAAAAAGAATTTATGAGAACAATTCCATTTTTAATAATGTCAACATCAATATTTAGGAGTATGTTTAATCAAGGTACAAGACTTGTTTTTATGTATGTAAAGTTGTATGTTTGAAATTACTGGAAAGTCAATTACTTTTCAAAACATCATGTCTGTCAACAGCATGCCAGAAAAGCAGAGAAAACATCAAACTTCCATATAGAAGCCAAGCCTTACCCAGATCCAGTTCACCCAAAGTCCACATGTCATTTAGAGGCACCGTGGGAAGGTTATATTAGGAGCCGCCGTGTTCCGTGTTGTGGACGACCTGGATATGGTAGAAACAGTGGGATTTTTGAATTCCAATTTTCCACTTCATTCCACAAAAAAACTATTAGAACTAATAAATCAATTCAGTAAAGTTGCAAAATCAATACACAGAAATCAGTTGCCTTTCTAAACACTAATAATGAACCATCAGAAAGAGAAAGAAAGCAACCCTATTTACAACTGCATCAAAAAGAACAAAATACCTGGGAATAAAGTCAACCAAGGAGGTGAAAGACCTGCACACTGAAAACTTGAAGACATTGATGAAGACATTGAAAGACACACCAATAAATGGAAAGATATCCTGTTCTCATGGAATGGAACAATTAATATTGTTAAAATATCCATGCTACCCGAAGCAGTGGACACAGGGAATGCAATCCCTCCCAAAATTCCATGGTATTTCCCCCCAAAATAGAGCAAATCCTCCTAATATCTGTGGGGAACCACAAAGGACCCCAAATAGCCAAAGAAACCCTGAAAAAAGAGAACGGGCTGGAGGCATCTCCCTCCCTGACGTCACACTCTGCTCAGAAGCTACAGTCACCAAAACAGTGTGGAACTGGCTCAAAACGGGCGCAGGGACCAGAGGAACAGGACAGAGAGACCAGAATTCAACCCACACGGACGGGGTCGGTGAATTTATGACACAGGGACCAAGGGCACACCAAGGAGCACGACACTCCCCACGATAAATGGTGCTGGGAAAACTGGACGCCCCATAACTCACGCTGGCTACCCTGCACACAAACCTGACCCAAACACCCAGCTTTCCACGCCAAGCCCTCCCTCGCTCACACGAAGACGGACCCCCTCAACGGTCAGTCGCCCACAGGAAGCTTCTCCCCACTTTTCCTCACCGTCTCTTCACCTTTTCCTCAGGCATCACCTGGGTCCTCAGGAAACCTAGTTCCCCAGTCAGCGTGGACGCAGCCCCATTTTGTCCTGAAGCCGAAACCCCAGCGAGTCCTAAGGGGACGGAGACCGAGCTCCTCTCAGCAGAGACGCTGAGCCGGGCGTCCTACCCGAAGGACCCCGCCCCCGCCCCCGCGCCTGAGGCGGCTCAACTCCTCTCAGCTGCCCTCACAATGGAGTTCCATGGAAGGAGCATGCGCTGTGGGTCAGAGAGGCGAACTCGGCGCCACCCTGTGGTCAGTGCAGAAAGTGCAGGCCGCGCCTCCCTCACAGGTCACTGGAGGCAGCATGCCCTACTGACAGGACTGCTGAATCCATTAAACTGGAAATTCAAACGAAAATGGAGTCTCTATCCCAAAAGTTTTCTAAAAGTAGTTAAGGAACAATTAATTGGAAACCATTTGGAAGGAAGTGAATGTAGATGCAAACTTTACAACTTATACCAAATTCACTCAAAGTTATTCAGAGGCAAATTTTATTTTAGTTTATAATTTATGTTTGGCTGCGTTGGGTCTTCGTTGCTGCATGTGGGCTTTCTCTAGTTGCGTCGAGCGGGGCTACTCTTCGTTGCGGTGCACGGGCTTCTCATTGCGGTGGCTTCTCTTGTGAGCGAGCACGGGCTCTAGGCGCGCAGGCTTCAGTAGTTGTGCCGCGCAGGCTTGGTTGCTCTGCGGCATGTGGGATCTTCCCGGACCAGGGCTCGAGCCCGTGTCCCCTGCATTGGCAGGCGGACTCTTAACCACTGCGTCACCAGGGAAGTCCCCACAGACAAACTTTAAATACAAAACTATTCAAGGGGCTCCCCTGGTGGCGCAGTGGTTGAGAATCTGCCTGCTAATGCAGGGGACACGGGTTCGAGCCCTGGTCTGGGAAGATCCCACATGCCGCGGAGCAACCAGGCCCGTGAGCCACAACTCCTGAACCTGCGCGTCTGGAGCCTGTGCTCCGCAACAAGACAGGCCGCGATAGTGAGAGGCCCGCGCACCGCGATGAAGAGTGGCCCCCGCTTGCCACAACTAGAGAAAGCCTTCGCACAGAAACGAAGACCCAACACAGCCAAAAATAAATAAATTATTTAATCAATTAAAAAGAAAAGCTGTCTCTCAAATTTAACTTCCAGAATATATTCAGGAAAAACGCATACGCCCTTTTTGGCCAACCAAAGAAGCGGGCAATGCAAATCAACACTACAAAGAGGTATCACTTCGAGTCAGAAAAAAGGACCATCCTCACAAAGGGTAAAAACCAGATATGCAGGACAAGGAGAGGAGAAAAGGGAGCCTCGTTACGCTGAAGGGGGGAATGTAAATTGCCAACGGCCACTCTGGAGAAGTGTGCTGTGTTTCCTAAAACATCTAAAAAACAGAGCTACAAAGCATAGGGCGCTTCCACTCATGGGCCTATATGTTGGAAAATCCAAAAATCCACCGGACGCAGGCACCCCGTTTACTGCTGCTATGTTTACAACAGCCTCGACTTGGGTACAACTTCATAGTCCTTGGAAGGAAAAAATGGTGAAAGAAAATTTGATACTTAAGCACAACGGAATATTACTCAGCCCTGAAATCAATGAAATGAGGCCAGTTGCAGCAACTCAGGGGGACTTATGTATGGTCATTGAGAGTGAAATCAGTTAGACAGCAAGAGAAACTTATCATATCACTTATAAAGGGAATCTAAAAATCGCCAACCGTGAACTGAATTACAAACAGAACACCATCACACATTTACAAAACACACTTACGGCTGCTTAAGGGGAAAAGTGTGGTGCGGTGATGCATAAACCAGGAGGTTGAAATTGGCACAGATACCGTTCCATACGCCAATAATGTAATCGCCAAGACATACTCATGGTTCAAGGAACTGGACTCAGCACACTCTATTCACAGAAAAAACATATATCTGACTACTAGAAACTAGAAAAGAATTTATTGATGTCTCTCTGTAAGTGACTCAAGTGGATGTACAGCACCAAGAAACACAACATTGCAAATCAGCTCCAGCCCATTATAAAAATTAATTATAAAAAGAGAAAGACAGTGAGAGAGAGAGGAATTCTTACAAAATTCAATCAGGGGCTGTGAGGCAACTGGACTGACCACATCTACACTCACAGCTGAATGGGACGTAAGGCTGGACACCCTTACCCTAAACCCTAACCCTAACCCAACCCTAACCCTACCTTAACCCTAACCCTAACCCCACACTAACCCTAACCCTGAACCTAAACCCTAACCCTAACCCCTAACCCTAACCCAACCCTAAGCCTAACCCTAACCCCTAGCCCTAGCCCTAGCCCTAACCCTGACCCTAACCCCTAACCCTTAACCCCTAACCCCTAACCCTAACCAAGTTCACAAGTAAACTTCTCGCCCACCTGGAGAGAGTGATTTCATTTGAAAGAGTAAAGACACAATCAGCTCAGTAATTGGCCACGGGGGCCGGAGGGGCCAAGGCTAACCTGAGCTGGAGGAACGTGGGTGCCTGCCTGGATGCTCAGAGGCCAAGGGCTGTTCTGAGACCTGCTTGGACACCCGTGCAGATGGAACAAAGGATCCGCCCAGTCCCAAGAGGGCCCCACCGGCCCTCACGAACGCAACACCAGACTTCCCAGGTGGCGCAGTGGTTAAGAATCCACCTGCCAATGCAGGAGACACGGGTTTGAGCCCTGGTCAGGGAAGATCCCACATGCTGTGGAGCAACTAAGCCCGTGCACCACAACTACTGAGCCTGCGCTCTAGAACCCGCGAGCCCCAACTGCTGAAGCCCACGCGCTTAGAGCCTGTGCTCTGCAACAAGAGAAGCCACCGCAATGAGAAGCCCCCACTCGCCGCAACTAGAGAAAGCCTCCGGGCAGCAATGCAGACCCAACACAGCCCAAAATTCATTAATTAATTAATTAATTAAGAAAAAAAAAAAAGGCAGCACCTGGGGGCTGGCAGACTGATGCACCAAGTCTTACATCACGTCTACTTAGTATCCTGCATGTCAGGGCCATGCTGGACCTGGGGCTGCCCAGACAGAGTGGGGCCTGCATCACCCTTCCCAGGAGGGAGGGTGGAGGGAAACCCTGCATGACCTCTGAGGCCCTAAGAACCCTTGACTAAGGCTGAGCTCAATTTGAAACAGTGGGTGACCAGAGCGGACATTTCATTCATCTATCAATGAGAATCCAGCACTGGAGGAGCAGAAAACAATGGCCTCGCTCAACCTTGACGCTAATCCCGACATGGACCCTAACCCTAAACTCTGATCCTGACCCTAAGCCCTGACCTAACCTTAGCCTAACCCGTACCCTAAACCTGTACCTTACCCTAACCCATGCTCTACCCGTATCCTACCTGTACCCCAATTCTAACCCATACCCTAACACCCACTCTAACACAGAACCCTAACACCCTGAGACCAAAACCATAAACCTTAACCAATAAGCAAAACCATAACCATAACCAAACCATAAAATATAGTCATTAACCATACCCATAAATAACTCATTAACCATAAAACTTAAACCATAACAGCAACCATAAACCATACACAGCCCCAACCCTCACACCAGCCCCAGCCCTAATGCTAACCCTCCAAACCACTTACACCAAGCCAAGTCTAATCAGATTATACAACTACATCTTGAAAAAGAAAACTGGGGAATTCTCTGGTGGCCCAGTGGTTAGGACTCTGTGCTTTCACTGCCAAGGGCTCGGGTTCGATCCCTGACTGGGGAACTAAGATCCCACAAGCCATGGGACGTGGCCAAAATAAATAAATAAGTAAAATGAAATAAAACCACTATTTTAAAAAAGATTTTAAAAATAAAGGAAAAAAACAAGAAAACTACCCCAGTACAACTTATAAATAGGAATGTAAAAATCTATCACACAATAATAGCAACATGAAACCAACAGAACTTTAAATGGATAATGCCATAAGCAAGTATCTCTACACCAGGAATTTCAGGTTGCTCAACATATGAAAAGTAAGCAATGTATTCAACCACAATAATGGTGTGAAGTAAAAACACATAATCATATCAATTAATGCAAAACATCTACAATGAAAATCCAGTGTTATTTCATGAAAAACACTCAAGAAAGCAGGAATAAAAGGAAATTTGTTCAATATGGAAAAGAGTAGTACAAAAAGCCACAGCAAACATCATGCTCAACGTTAAAGACTGAAAGATTTACTCCTGAAATCAGGAACAGGGCCAGGAAGCTGGCCTTCATCACCGTTACTCAATAGTGTACTGGAAGTTCTACCCAGAATCTTGAGGAAAGAAAGAAAAGGCATCCATGGGTGAATGGAAAAATTAAAACCGTGTCTCTTCACAGAACATAGGTCACATCATCTTATATATAAAACTACCTATAATCAGCAAAGAAATTATTTGAGCTAATCAACTAATTAATAAGCAGTGTTACAGAACAAAACATCAATTCATGAAAATCTATCTTATATGCATACGCTGGCAAAAAATAATCTGAAAAAGAATTTATGAGAACAATTCCATTTTTAATAATGTCAACATCAATATTTAGGAGTATGTTTAATCAAGGTACAAGACTTGTTTTTATGTATGTAAAGTTGTATGTTTGAAATTACTGGAAAGTCAATTACTTTTCAAAACATCATGTCTGTCAACAGCATGCCAGAAAAGCAGAGAAAACATCAAACTTCCATATAGAAGCCAAGCCTTACCCAGATCCAGTTCACCCAAAGTCCACATGTCATTTAGAGGCACCGTGGGAAGGTTATATTAGGAGCCGCCGTGTTCCGTGTTGTGGACGACCTGGATATGGTAGAAACAGTGGGATTTTTGAATTCCAATTTTCCACTTCATTCCACAAAAAAACTATTAGAACTAATAAATCAATTCAGTAAAGTTGCAAAATCAATACACAGAAATCAGTTGCCTTTCTAAACACTAATAATGAACCATCAGAAAGAGAAAGAAAGCAACCCTATTTACAACTGCATCAAAAAGAACAAAATACCTGGGAATAAAGTCAACCAAGGAGGTGAAAGACCTGCACACTGAAAACTTGAAGACATTGATGAAGACATTGAAAGACACACCAATAAATGGAAAGATATCCTGTTCTCATGGAATGGAACAATTAATATTGTTAAAATATCCATGCTACCCGAAGCAGTGGACACAGGGAATGCAATCCCTCCCAAAATTCCATGGTATTTCCCCCCAAAATAGAGCAAATCCTCCTAATATCTGTGGGGAACCACAAAGGACCCCAAATAGCCAAAGAAACCCTGAAAAAAGAGAACGGGCTGGAGGCATCTCCCTCCCTGACGTCACACTCTGCTCAGAAGCTACAGTCACCAAAACAGTGTGGAACTGGCTCAAAACGGGCGCAGGGACCAGAGGAACAGGACAGAGAGACCAGAATTCAACCCACACGGACGGGGTCGGTGAATTTATGACACAGGGACCAAGGGCACACCAAGGAGCACGACACTCCCCACGATAAATGGTGCTGGGAAAACTGGACGCCCCATAACTCACGCTGGCTACCCTGCACACAAACCTGACCAAACACCCAGCTTTCCACGCCAAGCCCTCCCTCGCTCACACGAAGACGGACCCCCTCAACGGTCAGTCGCCCACAGGAAGCTTCTCCCCACTTTTCCTCACCGTCTCTTCACCTTTTCCTCAGGCATCACCTGGGTCCTCAGGAAACCTAGTTCCCCAGTCAGCGTGGACGCAGCCCCATTTTGTCCTGAAGCCGAAACCCCAGCGAGTCCTAAGGAGACGGAGACCGAGCTCCTCTCAGCAGAGACGCTGAGCCCGGCGTCCTACCCGAAGGCCCCCGCCCCCGCCCCCGCCCCCGCGCCTGAGGCGGCTCAACTCCTCTCAGCTGCCCTCACAATGGAGTTCCATGGAAGGAGCATGCGCTGTGGGTCAGAGAGGCGAACTCGGCGCCACCCTGTGGTCAGTGCAGAAAGTGCAGGCCGCGCCTCCCTCACAGGTCACTGGAGGCAGCATGCCCTACTGACAGGACTGCTGAATCCATTAAACTGGAAATTCAAACGAAAATGGAGTCTCTATCCCAAAAGTTTTCTAAAAGTAGTTAAGGAACAATTAATTGGAAACCATTTGGAAGGAAGTGAATGTAGATGCAAACTTTACAACTTATACCAAATTCACTCAAAGTTATTCAGAGGCAAATTTTATTTTAGTTTATAATTTATGTTTGGCTGCGTTGGGTCTTCGTTGCTGCATGTGGGCTTTCTCTAGTTGCGTCGAGCGGGGCTACTCTTCGTTGCGGTGCATGGGCTTCTCATTGCGGTGGCTTCTCTTGTGAGCGAGCACGGGCTCTAGGCGCGCAGGCTTCAGTAGTTGTGCCGCGCAGGCTTGGTTGCTCTGCGGCATGTGGGATCTTCCCGGACCAGGGCTCGAGCCCGTGTCCCCTGCATTGGCAGGCGGACTCTTAACCACTGCGTCACCAGGGAAGTCCCCACAGACAAACTTTAAATACAAAACTATTCAAGGGGCTCCCCTGGTGGCGCAGTGGTTGAGAATCTGCCTGCTAATGCAGGGGACACGGGTTCGAGCCCTGGTCTGGGAAGATCCCACATGCCGCGGAGCAACCAGGCCCGTGAGCCACAACTCCTGAACCTGCGCGTCTGGAGCCTGTGCTCCGCAACAAGACAGGCCGCGACAGTGAGAGGCCCGCGCACCGCGATGAAGAGTGGCCCCCGCTTGCCACAACTAGAGAAAGCCTTCGCACAGAAACGAAGACCCAACACAGCCAAAAATAAATAAATTATTTAATCAATTAAAAAGAAAAGCTGTCTCTCAAATTTAACTTCCAGAATATATTCAGGAAAAACGCATACGCCCTTTTTGGCCAACCAAAGAAGCGGGCAATGCAAATCAACACTACAAAGAGGTATCACTTCGAGTCAGAAAAAAGGACCATCCTCACAAAGGGTAAAAACCAGATATGCAGGACAAGGAGAGGAGAAAAGGGAGCCTCGTTACGCTGAAGGGGGGAATGTAAATTGCCAACGGCCACTCTGGAGAAGTGTGCTGTGTTTCCTAAAACATCTAAAAAACAGAGCTACAAAGCATAGGGCGCTTCCACTCATGGGCCTATATGTTGGAAAATCCAAAAATCCACCGGACGCAGGCACCCCGTTTACTGCTGCTATGTTTACAACAGCCTCGACTTGGGTACAACTTCATAGTCCTTGGAAGGAAAAAATGGTGAAAGAAAATTTGATACTTAAGCACAACGGAATATTACTCAGCCCTGAAATCAATGAAATGAGGCCAGTTGCAGCAACTCAGGGGGACTTATGTATGGTCATTGAGAGTGAAATCAGTTAGACAGCAAGAGAAACTTATCATATCACTTATAAAGGGAATCTAAAAATCGCCAACCGTGAACTGAATTACAAACAGAACACCATCACACATTTACAAAACACACTTACGGCTGCTTAAGGGGAAAAGTGTGGTGCGGTGATGCATAAACCAGGAGGTTGAAATTGGCACAGATACCGTTCCATACGCCAATAATGTAATCGCCAAGACATACTCATGGTTCAAGGAACTGGACTCAGCACACTCTATTCACAGAAAAAACATATATCTGACTACTAGAAACTAGAAAAGAATTTATTGATGTCTCTCTGTAAGTGACTCAAGTGGATGTACAGCACCAAGAAACACAACATTGCAAATCAGCTCCAGCCCATTATAAAAATTAATTATAAAAAGAGAAAGACAGTGAGAGAGAGAGGAATTCTTACAAAATTCAATCAGGGGCTGTGAGGCAACTGGACTGACCACATCTACACTCACAGCTGAATGGGACGTAAGGCTGGACACCCTAACCCTAAACCCTAACCCTAACCCAACCCTAACCCTACCTTAACCCTAACCCTAACCCAACACTAACCCTAACCCTAAACCTAAACCCTAACCCTAACCCCTAACCCTAACCCAACCCTAAGCCTAACCCTAACCCCTAGCCCTAGCCCTAGCCCTAACCCTGACCCTGACCCTAACCCCTAACCACTAACCCCTAACCCTAACCAAGTTCACAAGTAAACTTCTCGCCCACCTGGAGAGAGTGATTTCATTTGAAAGAGTAAAGACACAATCAGCTCAGTAATTGGCCACGGGGGCTGGAGGGGCCAAGGTTAACCTGAGCTGGAGGAACGTGGGTGCCTGCCTGGATGCTCAGAGGCCAAGGGCTGTTCTGAGACCTGCTTGGACACCCGTGCAGATGGAACAAAGGATCCGCCCAGTCCCAAGAGGGCCCCACCGGCCCTCACGAACGCAACACCAGACTTCCCAGGTGGCGCAGTGGTTAAGAATCCACCTGCCAATGCAGGAGACACGGGTTTGAGCCCTGGTCAGGGAAGATCCCACATGCTGTGGAGCAACTAAGCCCGTGCACCACAACTACTGAGCCTGCGCTCTAGAACCCGCGAGCCCCAACTGCTGAAGCCCACGCGCTTAGAGCCTGTGCTCTGCAACAAGAGAAGCCACCGCAATGAGAAGCCCCCACTCGCCGCAACTAGAGAAAGCCTCCGGGCAGCAATGCAGACCCAACACAGCCCAAAATTCATTAATTAATTAATTAATTAAGAAAAAAAAAAAAGGCAGCACCTGGGGGCTGGCAGACTGATGCACCAAGTCTTACATCACGTCTACTTAGTATCCTGCATGTCAGGGCCATGCTGGACCTGGGGCTGCCCAGACAGAGTGGGGCCTGCATCACCCTTCCCAGGAGGGAGGGTGGAGGGAAACCCTGCATGACCTCTGAGGCCCTAAGAACCCTTGACTAAGGCTGAGCTCAATTTGAAACAGTGGGTGACCAGAGCGGACATTTCATTCATCTATCAATGAGAATCCAGCACTGGAGGAGCAGAAAACAATGGCCTCGCTCAACCTTGACGCTAATCCCGACATGGACCCTAACCCTAAACTCTGATCCTGACCCTAAGCCCTGACCTAACCTTAGCCTAACCCGTACCCTAAACCTGTACCTTACCCTAACCCATGCTCTACCCGTATCCTACCTGTACCCCAATTCTAACCCATACCCTAACACCCACTCTAACACAGAACCCTAACACCCTGAGACCAAAACCATAAACCTTAACCAATAAGCAAAACCATAACCATAACCAAACCATAAAATATAGTCATTAACCATACCCATAAATAACTCATTAACCATAAAACTTAAACCATAACAGCAACCATAAACCATACACAGCCCCAACCCTCACACCAGCCCCAGCCCTAATGCTAACCCTCCAAACCACTTACACCAAGCCAAGTCTAATCAGATTATACAACTACATCTTGAAAAAGAAAACTGGGGAATTCTCTGGTGGCCCAGTGGTTAGGACTCTGTGCTTTCACTGCCAAGGGCTCGGGTTCGATCCCTGACTGGGGAACTAAGATCCCACAAGCCATGGGACGTGGCCAAAATAAATAAATAAGTAAAATGAAATAAAACCACTATTTTAAAAAAGATTTTAAAAATAAAGGAAAAAAACAAGAAAACTACCCCAGTACAACTTATAAATAGGAATGTAAAAATCTATCACACAATAATAGCAACATGAAACCAACAGAACTTTAAATGGATAATGCCATAAGCAAGTATCTCTACACCAGGAATTTCAGGTTGCTCAACATATGAAAAGTAAGCAATGTATTCAACCACAATAATGGTGTGAAGTAAAAACACATAATCATATCAATTAATGCAAAACATCTACAATGAAAATCCAGTGTTATTTCATGAAAAACACTCAAGAAAGCAGGAATAAAAGGAAATTTGTTCAATATGGAAAAGAGTAGTACAAAAAGCCACAGCAAACATCATGCTCAACGTTAAAGACTGAAAGATTTACTCCTGAAATCAGGAACAGGGCCAGGAAGCTGGCCTTCATCACCGTTACTCAATAGTGTACTGGAAGTTCTACCCAGAATCTTGAGGAAAGAAAGAAAAGGCATCCATGGGTGAATGGAAAAATTAAAACCGTGTCTCTTCACAGAACATAGGTCACATCATCTTATATATAAAACTACCTATAATCAGCAAAGAAATTATTTGAGCTAATCAACTAATTAATAAGCAGTGTTACAGAACAAAACATCAATTCATGAAAATCTATCTTATATGCATACGCTGGCAAAAAATAATCTGAAAAAGAATTTATGAGAACAATTCCATTTTTAATAATGTCAACATCAATATTTAGGAGTATGTTTAATCAAGGTACAAGACTTGTTTTTATGTATGTAAAGTTGTATGTTTGAAATTACTGGAAAGTCAATTACTTTTCAAAACATCATGTCTGTCAACAGCATGCCAGAAAAGCAGAGAAAACATCAAACTTCCATATAGAAGCCAAGCCTTACCCAGATCCAGTTCACCCAAAGTCCACATGTCATTTAGAGGCACCGTGGGAAGGTTATATTAGGAGCCGCCGTGTTCCGTGTTGTGGACGACCTGGATATGGTAGAAACAGTGGGATTTTTGAATTCCAATTTTCCACTTCATTCCACAAAAAAACTATTAGAACTAATAAATCAATTCAGTAAAGTTGCAAAATCAATACACAGAAATCAGTTGCCTTTCTAAACACTAATAATGAACCATCAGAAAGAGAAAGAAAGCAACCCTATTTACAACTGCATCAAAAAGAACAAAATACCTGGGAATAAAGTCAACCAAGGAGGTGAAAGACCTGCACACTGAAAACTTGAAGACATTGATGAAGACATTGAAAGACACACCAATAAATGGAAAGATATCCTGTTCTCATGGAATGGAACAATTAATATTGTTAAAATATCCATGCTACCCGAAGCAGTGGACACAGGGAATGCAATCCCTCCCAAAATTCCATGGTATTTCCCCCCAAAATAGAGCAAATCCTCCTAATATCTGTGGGGAACCACAAAGGACCCCAAATAGCCAAAGAAACCCTGAAAAAAGAGAACGGGCTGGAGGCATCTCCCTCCCTGACGTCACACTCTGCTCAGAAGCTACAGTCACCAAAACAGTGTGGAACTGGCTCAAAACGGGCGCAGGGACCAGAGGAACAGGACAGAGAGACCAGAATTCAACCCACACGGACGGGGTCGGTGAATTTATGACACAGGGACCAAGGGCACACCAAGGAGCACGACACTCCCCACGATAAATGGTGCTGGGAAAACTGGACGCCCCATAACTCACGCTGGCTACCCTGCACACAAACCTGACCAAACACCCAGCTTTCCACGCCAAGCCCTCCCTCGCTCACACGAAGACGGACCCCCTCAACGGTCAGTCGCCCACAGGAAGCTTCTCCCCACTTTTCCTCACCGTCTCTTCACCTTTTCCTCAGGCATCACCTGGGTCCTCAGGAAACCTAGTTCCCCAGTCAGCGTGGACGCAGCCCCATTTTGTCCTGAAGCCGAAACCCCAGCGAGTCCTAAGGAGACGGAGACCGAGCTCCTCTCAGCAGAGACGCTGAGCCCGGCGTCCTACCCGAAGGCCCCCGCCCCCGCCCCCGCCCCCGCGCCTGAGGCGGCTCAACTCCTCTCAGCTGCCCTCACAATGGAGTTCCATGGAAGGAGCATGCGCTGTGGGTCAGAGAGGCGAACTCGGCGCCACCCTGTGGTCAGTGCAGAAAGTGCAGGCCGCGCCTCCCTCACAGGTCACTGGAGGCAGCATGCCCTACTGACAGGACTGCTGAATCCATTAAACTGGAAATTCAAACGAAAATGGAGTCTCTATCCCAAAAGTTTTCTAAAAGTAGTTAAGGAACAATTAATTGGAAACCATTTGGAAGGAAGTGAATGTAGATGCAAACTTTACAACTTATACCAAATTCACTCAAAGTTATTCAGAGGCAAATTTTATTTTAGTTTATAATTTATGTTTGGCTGCGTTGGGTCTTCGTTGCTGCATGTGGGCTTTCTCTAGTTGCGTCGAGCGGGGCTACTCTTCGTTGCGGTGCATGGGCTTCTCATTGCGGTGGCTTCTCTTGTGAGCGAGCACGGGCTCTAGGCGCGCAGGCTTCAGTAGTTGTGCCGCGCAGGCTTGGTTGCTCTGCGGCATGTGGGATCTTCCCGGACCAGGGCTCGAGCCCGTGTCCCCTGCATTGGCAGGCGGACTCTTAACCACTGCGTCACCAGGGAAGTCCCCACAGACAAACTTTAAATACAAAACTATTCAAGGGGCTCCCCTGGTGGCGCAGTGGTTGAGAATCTGCCTGCTAATGCAGGGGACACGGGTTCGAGCCCTGGTCTGGGAAGATCCCACATGCCGCGGAGCAACCAGGCCCGTGAGCCACAACTCCTGAACCTGCGCGTCTGGAGCCTGTGCTCCGCAACAAGACAGGCCGCGACAGTGAGAGGCCCGCGCACCGCGATGAAGAGTGGCCCCCGCTTGCCACAACTAGAGAAAGCCTTCGCACAGAAACGAAGACCCAACACAGCCAAAAATAAATAAATTATTTAATCAATTAAAAAGAAAAGCTGTCTCTCAAATTTAACTTCCAGAATATATTCAGGAAAAACGCATACGCCCTTTTTGGCCAACCAAAGAAGCGGGCAATGCAAATCAACACTACAAAGAGGTATCACTTCGAGTCAGAAAAAAGGACCATCCTCACAAAGGGTAAAAACCAGATATGCAGGACAAGGAGAGGAGAAAAGGGAGCCTCGTTACGCTGAAGGGGGGAATGTAAATTGCCAACGGCCACTCTGGAGAAGTGTGCTGTGTTTCCTAAAACATCTAAAAAACAGAGCTACAAAGCATAGGGCGCTTCCACTCATGGGCCTATATGTTGGAAAATCCAAAAATCCACCGGACGCAGGCACCCCGTTTACTGCTGCTATGTTTACAACAGCCTCGACTTGGGTACAACTTCATAGTCCTTGGAAGGAAAAAATGGTGAAAGAAAATTTGATACTTAAGCACAACGGAATATTACTCAGCCCTGAAATCAATGAAATGAGGCCAGTTGCAGCAACTCAGGGGGACTTATGTATGGTCATTGAGAGTGAAATCAGTTAGACAGCAAGAGAAACTTATCATATCACTTATAAAGGGAATCTAAAAATCGCCAACCGTGAACTGAATTACAAACAGAACACCATCACACATTTACAAAACACACTTACGGCTGCTTAAGGGGAAAAGTGTGGTGCGGTGATGCATAAACCAGGAGGTTGAAATTGGCACAGATACCGTTCCATACGCCAATAATGTAATCGCCAAGACATACTCATGGTTCAAGGAACTGGACTCAGCACACTCTATTCACAGAAAAAACATATATCTGACTACTAGAAACTAGAAAAGAATTTATTGATGTCTCTCTGTAAGTGACTCAAGTGGATGTACAGCACCAAGAAACACAACATTGCAAATCAGCTCCAGCCCATTATAAAAATTAATTATAAAAAGAGAAAGACAGTGAGAGAGAGAGGAATTCTTACAAAATTCAATCAGGGGCTGTGAGGCAACTGGACTGACCACATCTACACTCACAGCTGAATGGGACGTAAGGCTGGACACCCTAACCCTAAACCCTAACCCTAACCCAACCCTAACCCTACCTTAACCCTAACCCTAACCCAACACTAACCCTAACCCTAAACCTAAACCCTAACCCTAACCCCTAACCCTAACCCAACCCTAAGCCTAACCCTAACCCCTAGCCCTAGCCCTAGCCCTAACCCTGACCCTGACCCTAACCCCTAACCACTAACCCCTAACCCTAACCAAGTTCACAAGTAAACTTCTCGCCCACCTGGAGAGAGTGATTTCATTTGAAAGAGTAAAGACACAATCAGCTCAGTAATTGGCCACGGGGGCTGGAGGGGCCAAGGTTAACCTGAGCTGGAGGAACGTGGGTGCCTGCCTGGATGCTCAGAGGCCAAGGGCTGTTCTGAGACCTGCTTGGACACCCGTGCAGATGGAACAAAGGATCCGCCCAGTCCCAAGAGGGCCCCACCGGCCCTCACGAACGCAACACCAGACTTCCCAGGTGGCGCAGTGGTTAAGAATCCACCTGCCAATGCAGGAGACACGGGTTTGAGCCCTGGTCAGGGAAGATCCCACATGCTGTGGAGCAACTAAGCCCGTGCACCACAACTACTGAGCCTGCGCTCTAGAACCCGCGAGCCCCAACTGCTGAAGCCCACGCGCTTAGAGCCTGTGCTCTGCAACAAGAGAAGCCACCGCAATGAGAAGCCCCCACTCGCCGCAACTAGAGAAAGCCTCCGGGCAGCAATGCAGACCCAACACAGCCCAAAATTCATTAATTAATTAATTAATTAAGAAAAAAAAAAAAGGCAGCACCTGGGGGCTGGCAGACTGATGCACCAAGTCTTACATCACGTCTACTTAGTATCCTGCATGTCAGGGCCATGCTGGACCTGGGGCTGCCCAGACAGAGTGGGGCCTGCATCACCCTTCCCAGGAGGGAGGGTGGAGGGAAACCCTGCATGACCTCTGAGGCCCTAAGAACCCTTGACTAAGGCTGAGCTCAATTTGAAACAGTGGGTGACCAGAGCGGACATTTCATTCATCTATCAATGAGAATCCAGCACTGGAGGAGCAGAAAACAATGGCCTCGCTCAACCTTGACGCTAATCCTGACATGGACCCTAACCCTAAACTCTGATCCTGACCCTAAGCCCTGACCTAACCTTAGCCTAACCCGTACCCTAAACCTGTACCTTACCCTAACCCATGCTCTACCCGTATCCTACCTGTACCCCAATTCTAACCCATACCCTAACACCCACTCTAACACAGAACCCTAACACCCTGAGACCAAAACCATAAACCTTAACCAATAAGCAAAACCATAACCATAACCAAACCATAAAATATAGTCATTAACCATACCCATAAATAACTCATTAACCATAAAACTTAAACCATAACAGCAACCATAAACCATACACAGCCCCAACCCTCACACCAGCCCCAGCCCTAATGCTAACCCTCCAAACCACTTACACCAAGCCAAGTCTAATCAGATTATACAACTACATCTTGAAAAAGAAAACTGGGGAATTCTCTGGTGGCCCAGTGGTTAGGACTCTGTGCTTTCACTGCCAAGGGCTCGGGTTCGATCCCTGACTGGGGAACTAAGATCCCACAAGCCATGGGACGTGGCCAAAATAAATAAATAAGTAAAATGAAATAAAACCACTATTTTAAAAAAGATTTTAAAAATAAAGGAAAAAAACAAGAAAACTACCCCAGTACAACTTATAAATAGGAATGTAAAAATCTATCACACAATAATAGCAACATGAAACCAACAGAACTTTAAATGGATAATGCCATAAGCAAGTATCTCTACACCAGGAATTTCAGGTTGCTCAACATATGAAAAGTAAGCAATGTATTCAACCACAATAATGGTGTGAAGTAAAAACACATAATCATATCAATTAATGCAAAACATCTACAATGAAAATCCAGTGTTATTTCATGAAAAACACTCAAGAAAGCAGGAATAAAAGGAAATTTGTTCAATATGGAAAAGAGTAGTACAAAAAGCCACAGCAAACATCATGCTCAACGTTAAAGACTGAAAGATTTACTCCTGAAATCAGGAACAGGGCCAGGAAGCTGGCCTTCATCACCGTTACTCAATAGTGTACTGGAAGTTCTACCCAGAATCTTGAGGAAAGAAAGAAAAGGCATCCATGGGTGAATGGAAAAATTAAAACCGTGTCTCTTCACAGAACATAGGTCACATCATCTTATATATAAAACTACCTATAATCAGCAAAGAAATTATTTGAGCTAATCAACTAATTAATAAGCAGTGTTACAGAACAAAACATCAATTCATGAAAATCTATCTTATATGCATACGCTGGCAAAAAATAATCTGAAAAAGAATTTATGAGAACAATTCCATTTTTAATAATGTCAACATCAATATTTAGGAGTATGTTTAATCAAGGTACAAGACTTGTTTTTATGTATGTAAAGTTGTATGTTTGAAATTACTGGAAAGTCAATTACTTTTCAAAACATCATGTCTGTCAACAGCATGCCAGAAAAGCAGAGAAAACATCAAACTTCCATATAGAAGCCAAGCCTTACCCAGATCCAGTTCACCCAAAGTCCACATGTCATTTAGAGGCACCGTGGGAAGGTTATATTAGGAGCCGCCGTGTTCCGTGTTGTGGACGACCTGGATATGGTAGAAACAGTGGGATTTTTGAATTCCAATTTTCCACTTCATTCCACAAAAAAACTATTAGAACTAATAAATCAATTCAGTAAAGTTGCAAAATCAATACACAGAAATCAGTTGCCTTTCTAAACACTAATAATGAACCATCAGAAAGAGAAAGAAAGCAACCCTATTTACAACTGCATCAAAAAGAACAAAATACCTGGGAATAAAGTCAACCAAGGAGGTGAAAGACCTGCACACTGAAAACTTGAAGACATTGATGAAGACATTGAAAGACACACCAATAAATGGAAAGATATCCTGTTCTCATGGAATGGAACAATTAATATTGTTAAAATATCCATGCTACCCGAAGCAGTGGACACAGGGAATGCAATCCCTCCCAAAATTCCATGGTATTTCCCCCCAAAATAGAGCAAATCCTCCTAATATCTGTGGGGAACCACAAAGGACCCCAAATAGCCAAAGAAACCCTGAAAAAAGAGAACGGGCTGGAGGCATCTCCCTCCCTGACGTCACACTCTGCTCAGAAGCTACAGTCACCAAAACAGTGTGGAACTGGCTCAAAACGGGCGCAGGGACCAGAGGAACAGGACAGAGAGACCAGAATTCAACCCACACGGACGGGGTCGGTGAATTTATGACACAGGGACCAAGGGCACACCAAGGAGCACGACACTCCCCACGATAAATGGTGCTGGGAAAACTGGACGCCCCATAACTCACGCTGGCTACCCTGCACACAAACCTGACCAAACACCCAGCTTTCCACGCCAAGCCCTCCCTCGCTCACACGAAGACGGACCCCCTCAACGGTCAGTCGCCCACAGGAAGCTTCTCCCCACTTTTCCTCACCGTCTCTTCACCTTTTCCTCAGGCATCACCTGGGTCCTCAGGAAACCTAGTTCCCCAGTCAGCGTGGACGCAGCCCCATTTTGTCCTGAAGCCGAAACCCCAGCGAGTCCTAAGGAGACGGAGACCGAGCTCCTCTCAGCAGAGACGCTGAGCCCGGCGTCCTACCCGAAGGCCCCCGCCCCCGCCCCCGCCCCCGCGCCTGAGGCGGCTCAACTCCTCTCAGCTGCCCTCACAATGGAGTTCCATGGAAGGAGCATGCGCTGTGGGTCAGAGAGGCGAACTCGGCGCCACCCTGTGGTCAGTGCAGAAAGTGCAGGCCGCGCCTCCCTCACAGGTCACTGGAGGCAGCATGCCCTACTGACAGGACTGCTGAATCCATTAAACTGGAAATTCAAACGAAAATGGAGTCTCTATCCCAAAAGTTTTCTAAAAGTAGTTAAGGAACAATTAATTGGAAACCATTTGGAAGGAAGTGAATGTAGATGCAAACTTTACAACTTATACCAAATTCACTCAAAGTTATTCAGAGGCAAATTTTATTTTAGTTTATAATTTATGTTTGGCTGCGTTGGGTCTTCGTTGCTGCATGTGGGCTTTCTCTAGTTGCGTCGAGCGGGGCTACTCTTCGTTGCGGTGCATGGGCTTCTCATTGCGGTGGCTTCTCTTGTGAGCGAGCACGGGCTCTAGGCGCGCAGGCTTCAGTAGTTGTGCCGCGCAGGCTTGGTTGCTCTGCGGCATGTGGGATCTTCCCGGACCAGGGCTCGAGCCCGTGTCCCCTGCATTGGCAGGCGGACTCTTAACCACTGCGTCACCAGGGAAGTCCCCACAGACAAACTTTAAATACAAAACTATTCAAGGGGCTCCCCTGGTGGCGCAGTGGTTGAGAATCTGCCTGCTAATGCAGGGGACACGGGTTCGAGCCCTGGTCTGGGAAGATCCCACATGCCGCGGAGCAACCAGGCCCGTGAGCCACAACTCCTGAACCTGCGCGTCTGGAGCCTGTGCTCCGCAACAAGACAGGCCGCGACAGTGAGAGGCCCGCGCACCGCGATGAAGAGTGGCCCCCGCTTGCCACAACTAGAGAAAGCCTTCGCACAGAAACGAAGACCCAACACAGCCAAAAATAAATAAATTATTTAATCAATTAAAAAGAAAAGCTGTCTCTCAAATTTAACTTCCAGAATATATTCAGGAAAAACGCATACGCCCTTTTTGGCCAACCAAAGAAGCGGGCAATGCAAATCAACACTACAAAGAGGTATCACTTCGAGTCAGAAAAAAGGACCATCCTCACAAAGGGTAAAAACCAGATATGCAGGACAAGGAGAGGAGAAAAGGGAGCCTCGTTACGCTGAAGGGGGGAATGTAAATTGCCAACGGCCACTCTGGAGAAGTGTGCTGTGTTTCCTAAAACATCTAAAAAACAGAGCTACAAAGCATAGGGCGCTTCCACTCATGGGCCTATATGTTGGAAAATCCAAAAATCCACCGGACGCAGGCACCCCGTTTACTGCTGCTATGTTTACAACAGCCTCGACTTGGGTACAACTTCATAGTCCTTGGAAGGAAAAAATGGTGAAAGAAAATTTGATACTTAAGCACAACGGAATATTACTCAGCCCTGAAATCAATGAAATGAGGCCAGTTGCAGCAACTCAGGGGGACTTATGTATGGTCATTGAGAGTGAAATCAGTTAGACAGCAAGAGAAACTTATCATATCACTTATAAAGGGAATCTAAAAATCGCCAACCGTGAACTGAATTACAAACAGAACACCATCACACATTTACAAAACACACTTACGGCTGCTTAAGGGGAAAAGTGTGGTGCGGTGATGCATAAACCAGGAGGTTGAAATTGGCACAGATACCGTTCCATACGCCAATAATGTAATCGCCAAGACATACTCATGGTTCAAGGAACTGGACTCAGCACACTCTATTCACAGAAAAAACATATATCTGACTACTAGAAACTAGAAAAGAATTTATTGATGTCTCTCTGTAAGTGACTCAAGTGGATGTACAGCACCAAGAAACACAACATTGCAAATCAGCTCCAGCCCATTATAAAAATTAATTATAAAAAGAGAAAGACAGTGAGAGAGAGAGGAATTCTTACAAAATTCAATCAGGGGCTGTGAGGCAACTGGACTGACCACATCTACACTCACAGCTGAATGGGACGTAAGGCTGGACACCCTAACCCTAAACCCTAACCCTAACCCAACCCTAACCCTACCTTAACCCTAACCCTAACCCAACACTAACCCTAACCCTAAACCTAAACCCTAACCCTAACCCCTAACCCTAACCCAACCCTAAGCCTAACCCTAACCCCTAGCCCTAGCCCTAGCCCTAACCCTGACCCTGACCCTAACCCCTAACCACTAACCCCTAACCCTAACCAAGTTCACAAGTAAACTTCTCGCCCACCTGGAGAGAGTGATTTCATTTGAAAGAGTAAAGACACAATCAGCTCAGTAATTGGCCACGGGGGCTGGAGGGGCCAAGGTTAACCTGAGCTGGAGGAACGTGGGTGCCTGCCTGGATGCTCAGAGGCCAAGGGCTGTTCTGAGACCTGCTTGGACACCCGTGCAGATGGAACAAAGGATCCGCCCAGTCCCAAGAGGGCCCCACCGGCCCTCACGAACGCAACACCAGACTTCCCAGGTGGCGCAGTGGTTAAGAATCCACCTGCCAATGCAGGAGACACGGGTTTGAGCCCTGGTCAGGGAAGATCCCACATGCTGTGGAGCAACTAAGCCCGTGCACCACAACTACTGAGCCTGCGCTCTAGAACCCGCGAGCCCCAACTGCTGAAGCCCACGCGCTTAGAGCCTGTGCTCTGCAACAAGAGAAGCCACCGCAATGAGAAGCCCCCACTCGCCGCAACTAGAGAAAGCCTCCGGGCAGCAATGCAGACCCAACACAGCCCAAAATTCATTAATTAATTAATTAATTAAGAAAAAAAAAAAAGGCAGCACCTGGGGGCTGGCAGACTGATGCACCAAGTCTTACATCACGTCTACTTAGTATCCTGCATGTCAGGGCCATGCTGGACCTGGGGCTGCCCAGACAGAGTGGGGCCTGCATCACCCTTCCCAGGAGGGAGGGTGGAGGGAAACCCTGCATGACCTCTGAGGCCCTAAGAACCCTTGACTAAGGCTGAGCTCAATTTGAAACAGTGGGTGACCAGAGCGGACATTTCATTCATCTATCAATGAGAATCCAGCACTGGAGGAGCAGAAAACAATGGCCTCGCTCAACCTTGACGCTAATCCTGACATGGACCCTAACCCTAAACTCTGATCCTGACCCTAAGCCCTGACCTAACCTTAGCCTAACCCGTACCCTAAACCTGTACCTTACCCTAACCCATGCTCTACCCGTATCCTACCTGTACCCCAATTCTAACCCATACCCTAACACCCACTCTAACACAGAACCCTAACACCCTGAGACCAAAACCATAAACCTTAACCAATAAGCAAAACCATAACCATAACCAAACCATAAAATATAGTCATTAACCATACCCATAAATAACTCATTAACCATAAAACTTAAACCATAACAGCAACCATAAACCATACACAGCCCCAACCCTCACACCAGCCCCAGCCCTAATGCTAACCCTCCAAACCACTTACACCAAGCCAAGTCTAATCAGATTATACAACTACATCTTGAAAAAGAAAACTGGGGAATTCTCTGGTGGCCCAGTGGTTAGGACTCTGTGCTTTCACTGCCAAGGGCTCGGGTTCGATCCCTGACTGGGGAACTAAGATCCCACAAGCCATGGGACGTGGCCAAAATAAATAAATAAGTAAAATGAAATAAAACCACTATTTTAAAAAAGATTTTAAAAATAAAGGAAAAAAACAAGAAAACTACCCCAGTACAACTTATAAATAGGAATGTAAAAATCTATCACACAATAATAGCAACATGAAACCAACAGAACTTTAAATGGATAATGCCATAAGCAAGTATCTCTACACCAGGAATTTCAGGTTGCTCAACATATGAAAAGTAAGCAATGTATTCAACCACAATAATGGTGTGAAGTAAAAACACATAATCATATCAATTAATGCAAAACATCTACAATGAAAATCCAGTGTTATTTCATGAAAAACACTCAAGAAAGCAGGAATAAAAGGAAATTTGTTCAATATGGAAAAGAGTAGTACAAAAAGCCACAGCAAACATCATGCTCAACGTTAAAGACTGAAAGATTTACTCCTGAAATCAGGAACAGGGCCAGGAAGCTGGCCTTCATCACCGTTACTCAATAGTGTACTGGAAGTTCTACCCAGAATCTTGAGGAAAGAAAGAAAAGGCATCCATGGGTGAATGGAAAAATTAAAACCGTGTCTCTTCACAGAACATAGGTCACATCATCTTATATATAAAACTACCTATAATCAGCAAAGAAATTATTTGAGCTAATCAACTAATTAATAAGCAGTGTTACAGAACAAAACATCAATTCATGAAAATCTATCTTATATGCATACGCTGGCAAAAAATAATCTGAAAAAGAATTTATGAGAACAATTCCATTTTTAATAATGTCAACATCAATATTTAGGAGTATGTTTAATCAAGGTACAAGACTTGTTTTTATGTATGTAAAGTTGTATGTTTGAAATTACTGGAAAGTCAATTACTTTTCAAAACATCATGTCTGTCAACAGCATGCCAGAAAAGCAGAGAAAACATCAAACTTCCATATAGAAGCCAAGCCTTACCCAGATCCAGTTCACCCAAAGTCCACATGTCATTTAGAGGCACCGTGGGAAGGTTATATTAGGAGCCGCCGTGTTCCGTGTTGTGGACGACCTGGATATGGTAGAAACAGTGGGATTTTTGAATTCCAATTTTCCACTTCATTCCACAAAAAAACTATTAGAACTAATAAATCAATTCAGTAAAGTTGCAAAATCAATACACAGAAATCAGTTGCCTTTCTAAACACTAATAATGAACCATCAGAAAGAGAAAGAAAGCAACCCTATTTACAACTGCATCAAAAAGAACAAAATACCTGGGAATAAAGTCAACCAAGGAGGTGAAAGACCTGCACACTGAAAACTTGAAGACATTGATGAAGACATTGAAAGACACACCAATAAATGGAAAGATATCCTGTTCTCATGGAATGGAACAATTAATATTGTTAAAATATCCATGCTACCCGAAGCAGTGGACACAGGGAATGCAATCCCTCCCAAAATTCCATGGTATTTCCCCCCAAAATAGAGCAAATCCTCCTAATATCTGTGGGGAACCACAAAGGACCCCAAATAGCCAAAGAAACCCTGAAAAAAGAGAACGGGCTGGAGGCATCTCCCTCCCTGACGTCACACTCTGCTCAGAAGCTACAGTCACCAAAACAGTGTGGAACTGGCTCAAAACGGGCGCAGGGACCAGAGGAACAGGACAGAGAGACCAGAATTCAACCCACACGGACGGGGTCGGTGAATTTATGACACAGGGACCAAGGGCACACCAAGGAGCACGACACTCCCCACGATAAATGGTGCTGGGAAAACTGGACGCCCCATAACTCACGCTGGCTACCCTGCACACAAACCTGACCAAACACCCAGCTTTCCACGCCAAGCCCTCCCTCGCTCACACGAAGACGGACCCCCTCAACGGTCAGTCGCCCACAGGAAGCTTCTCCCCACTTTTCCTCACCGTCTCTTCACCTTTTCCTCAGGCATCACCTGGGTCCTCAGGAAACCTAGTTCCCCAGTCAGCGTGGACGCAGCCCCATTTTGTCCTGAAGCCGAAACCCCAGCGAGTCCTGAGGAGACGGAGACCGAGCTCCTCTCAGCAGAGACGCTGAGCCGGGCGTCCTACCCGAAGGCCCCCGCCCCCGCCCCCGCCCCCGCGCCTGAGGCGGCTCAACTCCTCTCAGCTGCCCTCACAATGGAGTTCCATGGAATGAGCATGCGCTGTGGGTCAGAGAGGCGAACTCGGCGCCACCCTGTGGTCAGTGCAGAAAGTGCAGGCCGCGCCTCCCTCACAGGTCACTGGAGGCAGCGTGCCCTACTGACAGGACTGCTGAATCCATTAAACTGGAAATTCAAACGAAAATGGAGTCTCTATCCCAAAAGTTTTCTAAAAGTAGTTAAGGAACAATTAATTGGAAACCATTTGGAAGGAAGTGAATGTAGATGCAAACTTTACAACTTATACCAAATTCACTCAAAGTTATTCAGAGGCAAATTTTATTTTAGTTTATAATTTATGTTTGGCTGCGTTGGGTCTTCGTTGCTGCATGTGGGCTTTCTCTAGTTGCGTCGAGCGGGGCTACTCTTCGTTGCGGTGCACGGGCTTCTCATTGCGGTGGCTTCTCTTGTGAGCGAGCACGGGCTCTAGGCGCGCAGGCTTCAGTAGTTGTGCCGCGCAGGCTTGGTTGCTCTGCGGCATGTGGGATCTTCCCGGACCAGGGCTCGAGCCCGTGTCCCCTGCATTGGCAGGCGGACTCTTAACCACTGCGTCACCAGGGAAGTCCCCACAGACAAACTTTAAATACAAAACTATTCAAGGGGCTCCCCTGGTGGCGCAGTGGTTGAGAATCTGCCTGCTAATGCAGGGGACACGGGTTCGAGCCCTGGTCTGGGAAGATCCCACATGCCGCGGAGCAACCAGGCCCGTGAGCCACAACTCCTGAACCTGCGCGTCTGGAGCCTGTGCTCCGCAACAAGACAGGCCGCGATAGTGAGAGGCCCGCGCACCGCGATGAAGAGTGGCCCCCGCTTGCCACAACTAGAGAAAGCCTTCGCACAGAAACGAAGACCCAACACAGCCAAAAATAAATAAATTATTTAATCAATTAAAAAGAAAAGCTGTCTCTCAAATTTAACTTCCAGAATATATTCAGGAAAAACGCATACGCCCTTTTTGGCCAACCAAAGAAGCGGGCAATGCAAATCAACACTACAAAGAGGTATCACTTCGAGTCAGAAAAAAGGACCATCCTCACAAAGGGTAAAAACCAGATATGCAGGACAAGGAGAGGAGAAAAGGGAGCCTCGTTACGCTGAAGGGGGGAATGTAAATTGCCAACGGCCACTCTGGAGAAGTGTGCTGTGTTTCCTAAAACATCTAAAAAACAGAGCTACAAAGCATAGGGCGCTTCCACTCATGGGCCTATATGTTGGAAAATCCAAAAATCCACCGGACGCAGGCACCCCGTTTACTGCTGCTATGTTTACAACAGCCTCGACTTGGGTACAACTTCATAGTCCTTGGAAGGAAAAAATGGTGAAAGAAAATTTGATACTTAAGCACAACGGAATATTACTCAGCCCTGAAATCAATGAAATGAGGCCAGTTGCAGCAACTCAGGGGGACTTATGTATGGTCATTGAGAGTGAAATCAGTTAGACAGCAAGAGAAACTTATCATATCACTTATAAAGGGAATCTAAAAATCGCCAACCGTGAACTGAATTACAAACAGAACACCATCACACATTTACAAAACACACTTACGGCTGCTTAAGGGGAAAAGTGTGGTGCGGTGATGCATAAACCAGGAGGTTGAAATTGGCACAGATACCGTTCCATACGCCAATAATGTAATCGCCAAGACATACTCATGGTTCAAGGAACTGGACTCAGCACACTCTATTCACAGAAAAAACATATATCTGACTACTAGAAACTAGAAAAGAATTTATTGATGTCTCTCTGTAAGTGACTCAAGTGGATGTACAGCACCAAGAAACACAACATTGCAAATCAGCTCCAGCCCATTATAAAAATTAATTATAAAAAGAGAAAGACAGTGAGAGAGAGAGGAATTCTTACAAAATTCAATCAGGGGCTGTGAGGCAACTGGACTGACCACATCTACACTCACAGCTGAATGGGACGTAAGGCTGGACACCCTAACCCTAAACCCTAACCCTAACCCAACCCTAACCCTACCTTAACCCTAACCCTAACCCAACACTAACCCTAACCCTGAACCTAAACCCTAACCCTAACCCCTAACCCTAACCCAACCCTAAGCCTAACCCTAACCCCTAGCCCTAGCCCTAGCCCTAACCCTGACCCTAACCCCTAACCCTTAACCCCTAACCCCTAACCCTAACCAAGTTCACAAGTAAACTTCTCGCCCACCTGGAGAGAGTGATTTCATTTGAAAGAGTAAAGACACAATCAGCTCAGTAATTGGCCACGGGGGCTGGAGGGGCCAAGGTTAACCTGAGCTGGAGGAACGTGGGTGCCTGCCTGGATGCTCAGAGGCCAAGGGCTGTTCTGAGACCTGCTTGGACACCCGTGCAGATGGAACAAAGGATCCGCCCAGTCCCAAGAGGGCCCCACCGGCCCTCACGAACGCAACACCAGACTTCCCAGGTGGCGCAGTGGTTAAGAATCCACCTGCCAATGCAGGAGACACGGGTTTGAGCCCTGGTCAGGGAAGATCCCACATGCTGTGGAGCAACTAAGCCCGTGCACCACAACTACTGAGCCTGCGCTCTAGAACCCGCGAGCCCCAACTGCTGAAGCCCACGCGCTTAGAGCCTGTGCTCTGCAACAAGAGAAGCCACCGCAATGAGAAGCCCCCACTCGCCGCAACTAGAGAAAGCCTCCGGGCAGCAATGCAGACCCAACACAGCCCAAAATTCATTAATTAATTAATTAATTAAGAAAAAAAAAAAAGGCAGCACCTGGGGGCTGGCAGACTGATGCACCAAGTCTTACATCACGTCTACTTAGTATCCTGCATGTCAGGGCCATGCTGGACCTGGGGCTGCCCAGACAGAGTGGGGCCTGCATCACCCTTCCCAGGAGGGAGGGTGGAGGGAAACCCTGCATGACCTCTGAGGCCCTAAGAACCCTTGACTAAGGCTGAGCTCAATTTGAAACAGTGGGTGACCAGAGCGGACATTTCATTCATCTATCAATGAGAATCCAGCACTGGAGGAGCAGAAAACAATGGCCTCGCTCAACCTTGACGCTAATCCCGACATGGACCCTAACCCTAAACTCTGATCCTGACCCTAAGCCCTGACCTAACCTTAGCCTAACCCGTACCCTAAACCTGTACCTTACCCTAACCCATGCTCTACCCGTATCCTACCTGTACCCCAATTCTAACCCATACCCTAACACCCACTCTAACACAGAACCCTAACACCCTGAGACCAAAACCATAAACCTTAACCAATAAGCAAAACCATAACCATAACCAAACCATAAAATATAGTCATTAACCATACCCATAAATAACTCATTAACCATAAAACTTAAACCATAACAGCAACCATAAACCATACACAGCCCCAACCCTCACACCAGCCCCAGCCCTAATGCTAACCCTCCAAACCACTTACACCAAGCCAAGTCTAATCAGATTATACAACTACATCTTGAAAAAGAAAACTGGGGAATTCTCTGGTGGCCCAGTGGTTAGGACTCTGTGCTTTCACTGCCAAGGGCTCGGGTTCGATCCCTGACTGGGGAACTAAGATCCCACAAGCCATGGGACGTGGCCAAAATAAATAAATAAGTAAAATGAAATAAAACCACTATTTTAAAAAAGATTTTAAAAATAAAGGAAAAAAACAAGAAAACTACCCCAGTACAACTTATAAATAGGAATGTAAAAATCTATCACACAATAATAGCAACATGAAACCAACAGAACTTTAAATGGATAATGCCATAAGCAAGTATCTCTACACCAGGAATTTCAGGTTGCTCAACATATGAAAAGTAAGCAATGTATTCAACCACAATAATGGTGTGAAGTAAAAACACATAATCATATCAATTAATGCAAAACATCTACAATGAAAATCCAGTGTTATTTCATGAAAAACACTCAAGAAAGCAGGAATAAAAGGAAATTTGTTCAATATGGAAAAGAGTAGTACAAAAAGCCACAGCAAACATCATGCTCAACGTTAAAGACTGAAAGATTTACTCCTGAAATCAGGAACAGGGCCAGGAAGCTGGCCTTCATCACCGTTACTCAATAGTGTACTGGAAGTTCTACCCAGAATCTTGAGGAAAGAAAGAAAAGGCATCCATGGGTGAATGGAAAAATTAAAACCGTGTCTCTTCACAGAACATAGGTCACATCATCTTATATATAAAACTACCTATAATCAGCAAAGAAATTATTTGAGCTAATCAACTAATTAATAAGCAGTGTTACAGAACAAAACATCAATTCATGAAAATCTATCTTATATGCATACGCTGGCAAAAAATAATCTGAAAAAGAATTTATGAGAACAATTCCATTTTTAATAATGTCAACATCAATATTTAGGAGTATGTTTAATCAAGGTGCAAGACTTGTTTTTATGTATGTAAAGTTGTATGTTTGAAATTACTGGAAAGTCAATTACTTTTCAAAACATCATGTCTGTCAACAGCATGCCAGAAAAGCAGAGAAAACATCAAACTTCCATATAGAAGCCAAGCCTTACCCAGATCCAGTTCACCCAAAGTCCACATGTCATTTAGAGGCACCGTGGGAAGGTTATATTAGGAGCCGCCGTGTTCCGTGTTGTGGACGACCTGGATATGGTAGAAACAGTGGGATTTTTGAATTCCAATTTTCCGCTTCATTCCACAAAAAAACTATTAGAACTAATAAATCAATTCAGTAAAGTTGCAAAATCAATACACAGAAATCAGTTGCCTTTCTAAACACTAATAATGAACCATCAGAAAGAGAAAGAAAGCAACCCTATTTACAACTGCATCAAAAAGAACAAAATACCTGGGAATAAAGTCAACCAAGGAGGTGAAAGACCTGCACACTGAAAACTTGAAGACATTGATGAAGACATTGAAAGACACACCAATAAATGGAAAGATATCCTGTTCTCATGGAATGGAACAATTAATATTGTTAAAATATCCATGCTACCCGAAGCAGTGGACACAGGGAATGCAATCCCTCCCAAAATTCCATGGTATTTCCCCCCAAAATAGAGCAAATCCTCCTAATATCTGTGGGGAACCACAAAGGACCCCAAATAGCCAAAGAAACCCTGAAAAAAGAGAACGGGCTGGAGGCATCTCCCTCCCTGACGTCACACTCTGCTGAGAAGCTACAGTCACCAAAACAGTGTGGAACTGGCTCAAAACGGGCGCAGGGACCAGAGGAACAGGACAGAGAGACCAGAATTCAACCCACACGGACGGGGTCGGTGAATTTATGACACAGGGACCAAGGGCACACCAAGGAGCACGACACTCCCCACGATAAATGGTGCTGGGAAAACTGGACGCCCCATAACTCACGCTGGCTACCCTGCACACAAACCTGACCCAAACAGCCAGCTTTCCACGCCAAGCCCTCCCTCGCTCACACGAAGACGGACCCCCTCAACGGTCAGTCGCCCACAGGAAGCTTCTCCCCACTTTTCCTCACCGTCTCTTCACCTTTTCCTCAGGCATCACCTGGGTCCTCAGGAAACCTAGTTCCCCAGTCAGCGTGGACGCAGCCCCATTTTGTCCTGAAGCCGAAACCCCAGCGAGTCCTAAGGAGACGGAGACCGAGCTCCTCTCAGCAGAGACGCTGAGCCGGGCGTCCTACCCGAAGGCCCCCGCCCCCGCCCCCGCCCCCGCCCCCGCCCCCGCGCCTGAGGCGGCTCAACTCCTCTCAGCTGCCCTCACAATGGAGTTCCATGGAACGAGCATGCGCTGTGGGTCAGAGAGGCGAACTCGGCGCCACCCTGTGGTCAGTGCAGGAAGTGCAGGCCGCGCCTCCCTCACAGGTCACTGGGGGCAGCGTGCCCTACTGACAGGACTGCTGAATCCATTAAACTGGAAATTCAAACGAAAATGGAGTCTCTATCCCAAAAGTTTTCTAAAAGTAGTTAAGGAACAATTAATTGGAAACCATTTGGAAGGAAGTGAATGTAGATGCAAACTTTACAACTTATACCAAATTCACTCAAAGTTATTCAGAGGCAAATTTTATTTTAGTTTATAATTTATGTTTGGCTGCGTTGGGTCTTCGTTGCTGCATGTGGGCTTTCTCTAGTTGCGTCGAGCGGGGCTACTCTTCGTTGCGGTGCACGGGCTTCTCATTGCGGTGGCTTCTCTTGTGAGCGAGCACGGGCTCTAGGCGCGCAGGCTTCAGTAGTTGTGCCGCGCAGGCTTGGTTGCTCTGCGGCATGTGGGATCTTCCCGGACCAGGGCTCGAGCCCGTGTCCCCTGCATTGGCAGGCGGACTCTTAACCACTGCGTCACCAGGGAAGTCCCCACAGACAAACTTTAAATACAAAACTATTCAAGGGGCTCCCCTGGTGGCGCAGTGGTTGAGAATCTGCCTGCTAATGCAGGGGACACGGGTTCGAGCCCTGGTCTGGGAAGATCCCACATGCCGCGGAGCAACCAGGCCCGTGAGCCACAACTCCTGAACCTGCGCGTCTGGAGCCTGTGCTCCGCAACAAGACAGGCCGCGATAGTGAGAGGCCCGCGCACCGCGATGAAGAGTGGCCCCCGCTTGCCACAACTAGAGAAAGCCTTCGCACAGAAACGAAGACCCAACACAGCCAAAAATAAATAAATTATTTAATCAATTAAAAAGAAAAGCTGTCTCTCAAATTTAACTTCCAGAATATATTCAGGAAAAACGCATACGCCCTTTTTGGCCAACCAAAGAAGCGGGCAATGCAAATCAACACTACAAAGAGGTATCACTTCGAGTCAGAAAAAAGGACCATCCTCACAAAGGGTAAAAACCAGATATGCAGGACAAGGAGAGGAGAAAAGGGAGCCTCGTTACGCTGAAGGGGGGAATGTAAATTGCCAACGGCCACTCTGGAGAAGTGTGCTGTGTTTCCTAAAACATCTAAAAAACAGAGCTACAAAGCATAGGGCGCTTCCACTCATGGGCCTATATGTTGGAAAATCCAAAAATCCACCGGACGCAGGCACCCCGTTTACTGCTGCTATGTTTACAACAGCCTCGACTTGGGTACAACTTCATAGTCCTTGGAAGGAAAAAATGGTGAAAGAAAATTTGATACTTAAGCACAACGGAATATTACTCAGCCCTGAAATCAATGAAATGAGGCCAGTTGCAGCAACTCAGGGGGACTTATGTATGGTCATTGAGAGTGAAATCAGTTAGACAGCAAGAGAAACTTATCATATCACTTATAAAGGGAATCTAAAAATCGCCAACCGTGAACTGAATTACAAACAGAACACCATCACACATTTACAAAACACACTTACGGCTGCTTAAGGGGAAAAGTGTGGTGCGGTGATGCATAAACCAGGAGGTTGAAATTGGCACAGATACCGTTCCATACGCCAATAATGTAATCGCCAAGACATACTCATGGTTCAAGGAACTGGACTCAGCACACTCTATTCACAGAAAAAACATATATCTGACTACTAGAAACTAGAAAAGAATTTATTGATGTCTCTCTGTAAGTGACTCAAGTGGATGTACAGCACCAAGAAACACAACATTGCAAATCAGCTCCAGCCCATTATAAAAATTAATTATAAAAAGAGAAAGACAGTGAGAGAGAGAGGAATTCTTACAAAATTCAATCAGGGGCTGTGAGGCAACTGGACTGACCACATCTACACTCACAGCTGAATGGGACGTAAGGCTGGACACCCTAACCCTAAACCCTAACCCTAACCCAACCCTAACCCTACCTTAACCCTAACCCTAACCCAACACTAACCCTAACCCTGAACCTAAACCCTAACCCTAACCCCTAACCCTAACCCAACCCTAAGCCTAACCCTAACCCCTAGCCCTAGCCCTAGCCCTAACCCTGACCCTAACCCCTAACCCTTAACCCCTAACCCCTAACCCTAACCAAGTTCACAAGTAAACTTCTCGCCCACCTGGAGAGAGTGATTTCATTTGAAAGAGTAAAGACACAATCAGCTCAGTAATTGGCCACGGGGGCTGGAGGGGCCAAGGTTAACCTGAGCTGGAGGAACGTGGGTGCCTGCCTGGATGCTCAGAGGCCAAGGGCTGTTCTGAGACCTGCTTGGACACCCGTGCAGATGGAACAAAGGATCCGCCCAGTCCCAAGAGGGCCCCACCGGCCCTCACGAACGCAACACCAGACTTCCCAGGTGGCGCAGTGGTTAAGAATCCACCTGCCAATGCAGGAGACACGGGTTTGAGCCCTGGTCAGGGAAGATCCCACATGCTGTGGAGCAACTAAGCCCGTGCACCACAACTACTGAGCCTGCGCTCTAGAACCCGCGAGCCCCAACTGCTGAAGCCCACGCGCTTAGAGCCTGTGCTCTGCAACAAGAGAAGCCACCGCAATGAGAAGCCCCCACTCGCCGCAACTAGAGAAAGCCTCCGGGCAGCAATGCAGACCCAACACAGCCCAAAATTCATTAATTAATTAATTAATTAAGAAAAAAAAAAAGGCAGCACCTGGGGGCTGGCAGACTGATGCACCAAGTCTTACATCACGTCTACTTAGTATCCTGCATGTCAGGGCCATGCTGGACCTGGGGCTGCCCAGACAGAGTGGGGCCTGCATCACCCTTCCCAGGAGGGAGGGTGGAGGGAAACCCTGCATGACCTCTGAGGCCCTAAGAACCCTTGACTAAGGCTGAGCTCAATTTGAAACAGTGGGTGACCAGAGCGGACATTTCATTCATCTATCAATGAGAATCCAGCACTGGAGGAGCAGAAAACAATGGCCTCGCTCAACCTTGACGCTAATCCCGACATGGACCCTAACCCTAAACTCTGATCCTGACCCTAAGCCCTGACCTAACCTTAGCCTAACCCGTACCCTAAACCTGTACCTTACCCTAACCCATGCTCTACCCGTATCCTACCTGTACCCCAATTCTAACCCATACCCTAACACCCACTCTAACACAGAACCCTAACACCCTGAGACCAAAACCATAAACCTTCACCAATAAGCAAAACCATAACCATAACCAAACCATAAAATATAGTCATTAACCATACCCATAAATAACTCATTAACCATAAAACTTAAACCATAACAGCAACCATAAACCATACACAGCCCCAACCCTCACACCAGCCCCAGCCCTAATGCTAACCCTCCAAACCACTTACACCAAGCCAAGTCTAATCAGATTATACAACTACATCTTGAAAAAGAAAACTGGGGAATTCTCTGGTGGCCCAGTGGTTAGGACTCTGTGCTTTCACTGCCAAGGGCTCGGGTTCGATCCCTGACTGGGGAACTAAGATCCCACAAGCCATGGGACGTGGCCAAAATAAATAAATAAGTAAAATGAAATAAAACCACTATTTTAAAAAAGATTTTAAAAATAAAGGAAAAAAACAAGAAAACTACCCCAGTACAACTTATAAATAGGAATGTAAAAATCTATCACACAATAATAGCAACATGAAACCAACAGAACTTTAAATGGATAATGCCATAAGCAAGTATCTCTACATCAGGAATTTCAGGTTGCTCAACATATGAAAAGTAAGCAATGTATTCAACCACAATAATGGTGTGAAGTAAAAACACATAATCATATCAATTAATGCAAAACATCTACAATGAAAATCCAGTGTTATTTCATGAAAAACACTCAAGAAAGCAGGAATAAAAGGAAATTTGTTCAATATGGAAAAGAGTAGTACAAAAAGCCACAGCAAACATCATGCTCAACGTTAAAGACTGAAAGATTTACTCCTGAAATCAGGAACAGGGCCAGGAAGCTGGCCTTCATCACCGTTACTCAATAGTGTACTGGAAGTTCTACCCAGAATCTTGAGGAAAGAAAGAAAAGGCATCCATGGGTGAATGGAAAAATTAAAACCGTGTCTCTTCACAGAACATAGGTCACATCATCTTATATATAAAACTACCTATAATCAGCAAAGAAATTATTTGAGCTAATCAACTAATTAATAAGCAGTGTTACAGAACAAAACATCAATTCATGAAAATCTATCTTATATGCATACGCTGGCAAAAAATAATCTGAAAAAGAATTTATGAGAACAATTCCATTTTTAATAATGTCAACATCAATATTTAGGAGTATGTTTAATCAAGGTGCAAGACTTGTTTTTATGTATGTAAAGTTGTATGTTTGAAATTACTGGAAAGTCAATTACTTTTCAAAACATCATGTCTGTCAACAGCATGCCAGAAAAGCAGAGAAAACATCAAACTTCCATATAGAAGCCAAGCCTTACCCAGATCCAGTTCACCCAAAGTCCACATGTCATTTAGAGGCACCGTGGGAAGGTTATATTAGGAGCCGCCGTGTTCCGTGTTGTGGACGACCTGGATATGGTAGAAACAGTGGGATTTTTGAATTCCAATTTTCCACTTCATTCCACAAAAAAACTATTAGAACTAATAAATCAATTCAGTAAAGTTGCAAAATCAATACACAGAAATCAGTTGCCTTTCTAAACACTAATAATGAACCATCAGAAAGAGAAAGAAAGCAACCCTATTTACAACTGCATCAAAAAGAACAAAATACCTGGGAATAAAGTCAACCAAGGAGGTGAAAGACCTGCACACTGAAAACTTTAAGACATTGATGAAGACATTGAAAGACACACCAATAAATGGAAAGATATCCTGTTCTCATGGAATGGAACAATTAATATTGTTAAAATATCCATGCTACCCGAAGCAGTGGACACAGGGAATGCAATCCCTCCCAAAATTCCATGGTATTTCCCCCCAAAATAGAGCAAATCCTCCTAATATCTGTGGGGAACCACAAAGGACCCCAAATAGCCAAAGAAACCCTGAAAAAAGAGAACGGGCTGGAGGCATCTCCCTCCCTGACGTCACACTCTGCTGAGAAGCTACAGTCACCAAAACAGTGTGGAACTGGCTCAAAACGGGCGCAGGGACCAGAGGAACAGGACAGAGAGACCAGAATTCAACCCACACGGACGGGGTCGGTGAATTTATGACACAGGGACCAAGGGCACACCAAGGAGCACGACACTCCCCACGATAAATGGTGCTGGGAAAACTGGACGCCCCATAACTCACGCTGGCTACCCTGCACACAAACCTGACCCAAACAGCCAGCTTTCCACGCCAAGCCCTCCCTCGCTCACACGAAGACGGACCCCCTCAACGGTCAGTCGCCCACAGGAAGCTTCTCCCCACTTTTCCTCACCGTCTCTTCACCTTTTCCTCAGGCATCACCTGGGTCCTCAGGAAACCTAGTTCCCCAGTCAGCGTGGACGCAGCCCCATTTTGTCCTGAAGCCGAAACCCCAGCGAGTCCTAAGGAGACGGAGACCGAGCTCCTCTCAGCAGAGACGCTGAGCCGGGCGTCCTACCCGAAGGCCCCCGCCCCCGCCCCCGCCCCCGCCCCCGCGCCTGAGGCGGCTCAACTCCTCTCAGCTGCCCTCACAATGGAGTTCCTTGGAACGAGCATGCGCTGTGGGTCAGAGAGGCGAACTCGGCGCCACCCTGTGGTCAGTGCAGGAAGTGCAGGCCGCGCCTCCCTCACAGGTCACTGGGGGCAGCGTGCCCTACTGACAGGACTGCTGAATCCATTAAACTGGAAATTCAAACGAAAATGGAGTCTCTATCCCAAAAGTTTTCTAAAAGTAGTTAAGGAACAATTAATTGGAAACCATTTGGAAGGAAGTGAATGTAGATGCAAACTTTACAACTTATACCAAATTCACTCAAAGTTATTCAGAGGCAAATTTTATTTTAGTTTATAATTTATGTTTGGCTGCGTTGGGTCTTCGTTGCTGCATGTGGGCTTTCTCTAGTTGCGTCGAGCGGGGCTACTCTTCGTTGCGGTGCACGGGCTTCTCATTGCGGTGGCTTCTCTTGTGAGCGAGCACGGGCTCTAGGCGCGCAGGCTTCAGTAGTTGTGCCGCGCAGGCTTGGTTGCTCTGCGGCATGTGGGATCTTCCCGGACCAGGGCTCGAGCCCGTGTCCCCTGCATTGGCAGGCGGACTCTTAACCACTGCGTCACCAGGGAAGTCCCCACAGACAAACTTTAAATACAAAACTATTCAAGGGGCTCCCCTGGTGGCGCAGTGGTTGAGAATCTGCCTGCTAATGCAGGGGACACGGGTTCGAGCCCTGGTCTGGGAAGATCCCACATGCCGCGGAGCAACCAGGCCCGTGAGCCACAACTCCTGAACCTGCGCGTCTGGAGCCTGTGCTCCGCAACAAGACAGGCCGCGATAGTGAGAGGCCCGCGCACCGCGATGAAGAGTGGCCCCCGCTTGCCACAACTAGAGAAAGCCTTCGCACAGAAACGAAGACCCAACACAGCCAAAAATAAATAAATTATTTAATCAATTAAAAAGAAAAGCTGTCTCTCAAATTTAACTTCCAGAATATATTCAGGAAAAACGCATACGCCCTTTTTGGCCAACCAAAGAAGCGGGCAATGCAAATCAACACTACAAAGAGGTATCACTTCGAGTCAGAAAAAAGGACCATCCTCACAAAGGGTAAAAACCAGATATGCAGGACAAGGAGAGGAGAAAAGGGAGCCTCGTTACGCTGAAGGGGGGAATGTAAATTGCCAACGGCCACTCTGGAGAAGTGTGCTGTGTTTCCTAAAACATCTAAAAAACAGAGCTACAAAGCATAGGGCGCTTCCACTCATGGGCCTATATGTTGGAAAATCCAAAAATCCACCGGACGCAGGCACCCCGTTTACTGCTGCTATGTTTACAACAGCCTCGACTTGGGTACAACTTCATAGTCCTTGGAAGGAAAAAATGGTGAAAGAAAATTTGATACTTAAGCACAACGGAATATTACTCAGCCCTGAAATCAATGAAATGAGGCCAGTTGCAGCAACTCAGGGGGACTTATGTATGGTCATTGAGAGTGAAATCAGTTAGACAGCAAGAGAAACTTATCATATCACTTATAAAGGGAATCTAAAAATCGCCAACCGTGAACTGAATTACAAACAGAACACCATCACACATTTACAAAACACACTTACGGCTGCTTAAGGGGAAAAGTGTGGTGCGGTGATGCATAAACCAGGAGGTTGAAATTGGCACAGATACCGTTCCATACGCCAATAATGTAATCGCCAAGACATACTCATGGTTCAAGGAACTGGACTCAGCACACTCTATTCACAGAAAAAACATATATCTGACTACTAGAAACTAGAAAAGAATTTATTGATGTCTCTCTGTAAGTGACTCAAGTGGATGTACAGCACCAAGAAACACAACATTGCAAATCAGCTCCAGCCCATTATAAAAATTAATTATAAAAAGAGAAAGACAGTGAGAGAGAGAGGAATTCTTACAAAATTCAATCAGGGGCTGTGAGGCAACTGGACTGACCACATCTACACTCACAGCTGAATGGGACGTAAGGCTGGACACCCTAACCCTAAACCCTAACCCTAACCCAACCCTAACCCTACCTTAACCCTAACCCTAACCCAACACTAACCCTAACCCTAAACCTAAACCCTAACCCTAACCCCTAACCCTAACCCAACCCTAAGCCTAACCCTAACCCCTAGCCCTAGCCCTAGCCCTAACCCTGACCCTAACCCCTAACCCTTAACCCCTAACCCCTAACCCTAACCAAGTTCACAAGTAAACTTCTCGCCCACCTGGAGAGAGTGATTTCATTTGAAAGAGTAAAGACACAATCAGCTCAGTAATTGGCCACGGGGGCTGGAGGGGCCAAGGTTAACCTGAGCTGGAGGAACGTGGGTGCCTGCCTGGATGCTCAGAGGCCAAGGGCTGTTCTGAGACCTGCTTGGACACCCGTGCAGATGGAACAAAGGATCCGCCCAGTCCCAAGAGGGCCCCACCGGCCCTCACGAACGCAACACCAGACTTCCCAGGTGGCGCAGTGGTTAAGAATCCACCTGCCAATGCAGGAGACACGGGTTTGAGCCCTGGTCAGGGAAAGATCCCACATGCTGTGGAGCAACTAAGCCCGTGCACCACAACTACTGAGCCTGCGCTCTAGAACCCGCGAGCCCCAACTGCTGAAGCCCACGCGCTTAGAGCCTGTGCTCTGCAACAAGAGAAGCCACCGCAATGAGAAGCCCCCACTCGCCGCAACTAGAGAAAGCCTCCGGGCAGCAATGCAGACCCAACACAGCCCAAAATTCATTAATTAATTAATTAATTAAGAAAAAAAAAAAAGGCAGCACCTGGGGGCTGGCAGACTGATGCACCAAGTCTTACATCACGTCTACTTAGTATCCTGCATGTCAGGGCCATGCTGGACCTGGGGCTGCCCAGACAGAGTGGGGCCTGCATCACCCTTCCCAGGAGGGAGGGTGGAGGGAAACCCTGCATGACCTCTGAGGCCCTAAGAACCCTTGACTAAGGCTGAGCTCAATTTGAAACAGTGGGTGACCAGAGCGGACATTTCATTCATCTATCAATGAGAATCCAGCACTGGAGGAGCAGAAAACAATGGCCTCGCTCAACCTTGACGCTAATCCCGACATGGACCCTAACCCTAAACTCTGATCCTGACCCTAAGCCCTGACCTAACCTTAGCCTAACCCGTACCCTAAACCTGTACCTTACCCTAACCCATGCTCTACCCGTATCCTACCTGTACCCCAATTCTAACCCATACCCTAACACCCACTCTAACACAGAACCCTAACACCCTGAGACCAAAACCATAAACCTTCACCAATAAGCAAAACCATAACCATAACCAAACCATAAAATATAGTCATTAACCATACCCATAAATAACTCATTAACCATAAAACTTAAACCATAACAGCAACCATAAACCATACACAGCCCCAACCCTCACACCAGCCCCAGCCCTAATGCTAACCCTCCAAACCACTTACACCAAGCCAAGTCTAATCAGATTATACAACTACATCTTGAAAAAGAAAACTGGGGAATTCTCTGGTGGCCCAGTGGTTAGGACTCTGTGCTTTCACTGCCAAGGGCTCGGGTTCGATCCCTGACTGGGGAACTAAGATCCCACAAGCCATGGGACGTGGCCAAAATAAATAAATAAGTAAAATGAAATAAAACCACTATTTTAAAAAAGATTTTAAAAATAAAGGAAAAAAACAAGAAAACTACCCCAGTACAACTTATAAATAGGAATGTAAAAATCTATCACACAATAATAGCAACATGAAACCAACAGAACTTTAAATGGATAATGCCATAAGCAAGTATCTCTACACCAGGAATTTCAGGTTGCTCAACATATGAAAAGTAAGCAATGTATTCAACCACAATAATGGTGTGAAGTAAAAACACATAATCATATCAATTAATTCAAAACATCTACAATGAAAATCCAGTGTTATTTCATGAAAAACACTCAAGAAAGCAGGAATAAAAGGAAATTTGTTCAATATGGAAAAGAGTAGTACAAAAAGCCACAGCAAACATCATGCTCAACGTTAAAGACTGAAAGATTTACTCCTGAAATCAGGAACAGGGCCAGGAAGCTGGCCTTCATCACCGTTACTCAATAGTGTACTGGAAGTTCTACCCAGAATCTTGAGGAAAGAAAGAAAAGGCATCCATGGGTGAATGGAAAAATTAAAACCGTGTCTCTTCACAGAACATAGGTCACATCATCTTATATATAAAACTACCTATAATCAGCAAAGAAATTATTTGAGCTAATCAACTAATTAATAAGCAGTGTTACAGAACAAAACATCAATTCATGAAAATCTATCTTATATGCATACGCTGGCAAAAAATAATCTGAAAAAGAATTTATGAGAACAATTCCATTTTTAATAATGTCAACATCAATATTTAGGAGTATGTTTAATCAAGGTACAAGACTTGTTTTTATGTATGTAAAGTTGTATGTTTGAAATTACTGGAAAGTCAATTACTTTTCAAAACATCATGTCTGTCAACAGCATGCCAGAAAAGCAGAGAAAACATCAAACTTCCATATAGAAGCCAAGCCTTACCCAGATCCAGTTCACCCAAAGTCCACATGTCATTTAGAGGCACCGTGGGAAGGTTATATTAGGAGCCGCCGTGTTCCGTGTTGTGGACGACCTGGATATGGTAGAAACAGTGGGATTTTTGAATTCCAATTTTCCACTTCATTCCACAAAAAAACTATTAGAACTAATAAATCAATTCAGTAAAGTTGCAAAATCAATACACAGAAATCAGTTGCCTTTCTAAACACTAATAATGAACCATCAGAAAGAGAAAGAAAGCAACCCTATTTACAACTGCATCAAAAAGAACAAAATACCTGGGAATAAAGTCAACCAAGGAGGTGAAAGACCTGCACACTGAAAACTTGAAGACATTGATGAAGACATTGAAAGACACACCAATAAATGGAAAGATATCCTGTTCTCATGGAATGGAACAATTAATATTGTTAAAATATCCATGCTACCCGAAGCAGTGGACACAGGGAATGCAATCCCTCCCAAAATTCCATGGTATTTCCCCCCAAAATAGAGCAAATCCTCCTAATATCTGTGGGGAACCACAAAGGACCCCAAATAGCCAAAGAAACCCTGAAAAAAGAGAACGGGCTGGAGGCATCTCCCTCCCTGACGTCACACTCTGCTGAGAAGCTACAGTCACCAAAACAGTGTGGAACTGGCTCAAAACGGGCGCAGGGACCAGAGGAACAGGACAGAGAGACCAGAATTCAACCCACACGGACGGGGTCGGTGAATTTATGACACAGGGACCAAGGGCACACCAAGGAGCACGACACTCCCCACGATAAATGGTGCTGGGAAAACTGGACGCCCCATAACTCACGCTGGCTACCCTGCACACAAACCTGACCCAAACAGCCAGCTTTCCACGCCAAGCCCTCCCTCGCTCACACGAAGACGGACCCCCTCAACGGTCAGTCGCCCACAGGAAGCTTCTCCCCACTTTTCCTCACCGTCTCTTCACCTTTTCCTCAGGCATCACCTGGGTCCTCAGGAAACCTAGTTCCCCAGTCAGCGTGGACGCAGCCCCATTTTGTCCTGAAGCCGAAACCCCAGCGAGTCCTAAGGAGACGGAGACCGAGCTCCTCTCAGCAGAGACGCTGAGCCGGGCGTCCTACCCGAAGGCCCCCGCCCCCGCCCCCGCCCCCGCCCCCGCCCCCGCGCCTGAGGCGGCTCAACTCCTCTCAGCTGCCCTCACAATGGAGTTCCATGGAACGAGCATGCGCTGTGGGTCAGAGAGGCGAACTCGGCGCCACCCTGTGGTCAGTGCAGGAAGTGCAGGCCGCGCCTCCCTCACAGGTCACTGGGGGCAGCGTGCCCTACTGACAGGACTGCTGAATCCATTAAACTGGAAATTCAAACGAAAATGGAGTCTCTATCCCAAAAGTTTTCTAAAAGTAGTTAAGGAACAATTAATTGGAAACCATTTGGAAGGAAGTGAATGTAGATGCAAACTTTACAACTTATACCAAATTCACTCAAAGTTATTCAGAGGCAAATTTTATTTTAGTTTATAATTTATGTTTGGCTGCGTTGGGTCTTCGTTGCTGCATGTGGGCTTTCTCTAGTTGCGTCGAGCGGGGCTACTCTTCGTTGCGGTGCACGGGCTTCTCATTGCGGTGGCTTCTCTTGTGAGCGAGCACGGGCTCTAGGCGCGCAGGCTTCAGTAGTTGTGCCGCGCAGGCTTGGTTGCTCTGCGGCATGTGGGATCTTCCCGGACCAGGGCTCGAGCCCGTGTCCCCTGCATTGGCAGGCGGACTCTTAACCACTGCGTCACCAGGGAAGTCCCCACAGACAAACTTTAAATACAAAACTATTCAAGGGGCTCCCCTGGTGGCGCAGTGGTTGAGAATCTGCCTGCTAATGCAGGGGACACGGGTTCGAGCCCTGGTCTGGGAAGATCCCACATGCCGCGGAGCAACCAGGCCCGTGAGCCACAACTCCTGAACCTGCGCGTCTGGAGCCTGTGCTCCGCAACAAGACAGGCCGCGATAGTGAGAGGCCCGCGCACCGCGATGAAGAGTGGCCCCCGCTTGCCACAACTAGAGAAAGCCTTCGCACAGAAACGAAGACCCAACACAGCCAAAAATAAATAAATTATTTAATCAATTAAAAAGAAAAGCTGTCTCTCAAATTTAACTTCCAGAATATATTCAGGAAAAACGCATACGCCCTTTTTGGCCAACCAAAGAAGCGGGCAATGCAAATCAACACTACAAAGAGGTATCACTTCGAGTCAGAAAAAAGGACCATCCTCACAAAGGGTAAAAACCAGATATGCAGGACAAGGAGAGGAGAAAAGGGAGCCTCGTTACGCTGAAGGGGGGAATGTAAATTGCCAACGGCCACTCTGGAGAAGTGTGCTGTGTTTCCTAAAACATCTAAAAAACAGAGCTACAAAGCATAGGGCGCTTCCACTCATGGGCCTATATGTTGGAAAATCCAAAAATCCACCGGACGCAGGCACCCCGTTTACTGCTGCTATGTTTACAACAGCCTCGACTTGGGTACAACTTCATAGTCCTTGGAAGGAAAAAATGGTGAAAGAAAATTTGATACTTAAGCACAACGGAATATTACTCAGCCCTGAAATCAATGAAATGAGGCCAGTTGCAGCAACTCAGGGGGACTTATGTATGGTCATTGAGAGTGAAATCAGTTAGACAGCAAGAGAAACTTATCATATCACTTATAAAGGGAATCTAAAAATCGCCAACCGTGAACTGAATTACAAACAGAACACCATCACACATTTACAAAACACACTTACGGCTGCTTAAGGGGAAAAGTGTGGTGCGGTGATGCATAAACCAGGAGGTTGAAATTGGCACAGATACCGTTCCATACGCCAATAATGTAATCGCCAAGACATACTCATGGTTCAAGGAACTGGACTCAGCACACTCTATTCACAGAAAAAACATATATCTGACTACTAGAAACTAGAAAAGAATTTATTGATGTCTCTCTGTAAGTGACTCAAGTGGATGTACAGCACCAAGAAACACAACATTGCAAATCAGCTCCAGCCCATTATAAAAATTAATTATAAAAAGAGAAAGACAGTGAGAGAGAGAGGAATTCTTACAAAATTCAATCAGGGGCTGTGAGGCAACTGGACTGACCACATCTACACTCACAGCTGAATGGGACGTAAGGCTGGACACCCTAACCCTAAACCCTAACCCTAACCCAACCCTAACCCTACCTTAACCCTAACCCTAACCCAACACTAACCCTAACCCTAAACCTAAACCCTAACCCTAACCCCTAACCCTAACCCAACCCTAAGCCTAACCCTAACCCCTAGCCCTAGCCCTAGCCCTAACCCTGACCCTAACCCCTAACCCTTAACCCCTAACCCCTAACCCTAACCAAGTTCACAAGTAAACTTCTCGCCCACCTGGAGAGAGTGATTTCATTTGAAAGAGTAAAGACACAATCAGCTCAGTAATTGGCCACGGGGGCTGGAGGGGCCAAGGTTAACCTGAGCTGGAGGAACGTGGGTGCCTGCCTGGATGCTCAGAGGCCAAGGGCTGTTCTGAGACCTGCTTGGACACCCGTGCAGATGGAACAAAGGATCCGCCCAGTCCCAAGAGGGCCCCACCGGCCCTCACGAACGCAACACCAGACTTCCCAGGTGGCGCAGTGGTTAAGAATCCACCTGCCAATGCAGGAGACACGGGTTTGAGCCCTGGTCAGGGAAAGATCCCACATGCTGTGGAGCAACTAAGCCCGTGCACCACAACTACTGAGCCTGCGCTCTAGAACCCGCGAGCCCCAACTGCTGAAGCCCACGCGCTTAGAGCCTGTGCTCTGCAACAAGAGAAGCCACCGCAATGAGAAGCCCCCACTCGCCGCAACTAGAGAAAGCCTCCGGGCAGCAATGCAGACCCAACACAGCCCAAAATTAATTAATTAATTAATTAATTAAGAAAAAAAAAAAAGGCAGCACCTGGGGGCTGGCAGACTGATGCACCAAGTCTTACATCACGTCTACTTAGTATCCTGCATGTCAGGGCCATGCTGGACCTGGGGCTGCCCAGACAGAGTGGGGCCTGCATCACCCTTCCCAGGAGGGAGGGTGGAGGGAAACCCTGCATGACCTCTGAGGCCCTAAGAACCCTTGACTAAGGCTGAGCTCAATTTGAAACAGTGGGTGACCAGAGCGGACATTTCATTCATCTATCAATGAGAATCCAGCACTGGAGGAGCAGAAAACAATGGCCTCGCTCAACCTTGACGCTAATCCCGACATGGACCCTAACCCTAAACTCTGATCCTGACCCTAAGCCCTGACCTAACCTTAGCCTAACCCGTACCCTAAACCTGTACCTTACCCTAACCCATGCTCTACCCGTATCCTACCTGTACCCCAATTCTAACCCATACCCTAACACCCACTCTAACACAGAACCCTAACACCCTGAGACCAAAACCATAAACCTTCACCAATAAGCAAAACCATAACCATAACCAAACCATAAAATATAGTCATTAACCATACCCATAAATAACTCATTAACCATAAAACTTAAACCATAACAGCAACCATAAACCATACACAGCCCCAACCCTCACACCAGCCCCAGCCCTAATGCTAACCCTCCAAACCACTTACACCAAGCCAAGTCTAATCAGATTATACAACTACATCTTGAAAAAGAAAACTGGGGAATTCTCTGGTGGCCCAGTGGTTAGGACTCTGTGCTTTCACTGCCAAGGGCTCGGGTTCGATCCCTGACTGGGGAACTAAGATCCCACAAGCCATGGGACGTGGCCAAAATAAATAAATAAGTAAAATGAAATAAAACCACTATTTTAAAAAAGATTTTAAAAATAAAGGAAAAAAACAAGAAAACTACCCCAGTACAACTTATAAATAGGAATGTAAAAATCTATCACACAATAATAGCAACATGAAACCAACAGAACTTTAAATGGATAATGCCATAAGCAAGTATCTCTACACCAGGAATTTCAGGTTGCTCAACATATGAAAAGTAAGCAATGTATTCAACCACAATAATGGTGTGAAGTAAAAACACATAATCATATCAATTAATGCAAAACATCTACAATGAAAATCCAGTGTTATTTCATGAAAAACACTCAAGAAAGCAGGAATAAAAGGAAATTTGTTCAATATGGAAAAGAGTAGTACAAAAAGCCACAGCAAACATCATGCTCAACGTTAAAGACTGAAAGATTTACTCCTGAAATCAGGAACAGGGCCAGGAAGCTGGCCTTCATCACCGTTACTCAATAGTGTACTGGAAGTTCTACCCAGAATCTTGAGGAAAGAAAGAAAAGGCATCCATGGGTGAATGGAAAAATTAAAACCGTGTCTCTTCACAGAACATAGGTCACATCATCTTATATATAAAACTACCTATAATCAGCAAAGAAATTATTTGAGCTAATCAACTAATTAATAAGCAGTGTTACAGAACAAAACATCAATTCATGAAAATCTATCTTATATGCATACGCTGGCAAAAAATAATCTGAAAAAGAATTTATGAGAACAATTCCATTTTTAATAATGTCAACATCAATATTTAGGAGTATGTTTAATCAAGGTACAAGACTTGTTTTTATGTATGTAAAGTTGTATGTTTGAAATTACTGGAAAGTCAATTACTTTTCAAAACATCATGTCTGTCAACAGCATGCCAGAAAAGCAGAGAAAACATCAAACTTCCATATAGAAGCCAAGCCTTACCCAGATCCAGTTCACCCAAAGTCCACATGTCATTTAGAGGCACCGTGGGAAGGTTATATTAGGAGCCGCCGTGTTCCGTGTTGTGGACGACCTGGATATGGTAGAAACAGTGGGATTTTTGAATTCCAATTTTCCACTTCATTCCACAAAAAAACTATTAGAACGAATAAATCAATTCAGTAAAGTTGCAAAATCAATACACAGAAATCAGTTGCCTTTCTAAACACTAATAATGAACCATCAGAAAGAGAAAGAAAGCAACCCTATTTACAACTGCATCAAAAAGAACAAAATACCTGGGAATAAAGTCAACCAAGGAGGTGAAAGACCTGCACACTGAAAACTTGAAGACATTGATGAAGACATTGAAAGACACACCAATAAATGGAAAGATATCCTGTTCTCATGGAATGGAACAATTAATATTGTTAAAATATCCATGCTACCCGAAGCAGTGGACACAGGGAATGCAATCCCTCCCAAAATTCCATGGTATTTCCCCCCAAAATAGAGCAAATCCTCCTAATATCTGTGGGGAACCACAAAGGACCCCAAATAGCCAAAGAAACCCTGAAAAAAGAGAACGGGCTGGAGGCATCTCCCTCCCTGACGTCACACTCTGCTGAGAAGCTACAGTCACCAAAACAGTGTGGAACTGGCTCAAAACGGGCGCAGGGACCAGAGGAACAGGACAGAGAGACCAGAATTCAACCCACACGGACGGGGTCGGTGAATTTATGACACAGGGACCAAGGGCACACCAAGGAGCACGACACTCCCCACGATAAATGGTGCTGGGAAAACTGGACGCCCCATAACTCACGCTGGCTACCCTGCACACAAACCTGACCCAAACACCCAGCTTTCCACGCCAAGCCCTCCCTCGCTCACACGAAGACGGACCCCCTCAACGGTCAGTCGCCCACAGGAAGCTTCTCCCCACTTTTCCTCACCGTCTCTTCACCTTTTCCTCAGGCATCACCTGGGTCCTCAGGAAACCTAGTTCCCCAGTCAGCGTGGACGCAGCCCCATTTTGTCCTGAAGCCGAAACCCCAGCGAGTCCTAAGGAGACGGAGACCGAGCTCCTCTCAGCAGAGACGCTGAGCCGGGCGTCCTACCCGAAGGCCCCCGCCCCCGCCCCCGCCCCCGCCCCCGCGCCTGAGGCGGCTCAACTCCTCTCAGCTGCCCTCACAATGGAGTTCCATGGAACGAGCATGCGCTGTGGGTCAGAGAGGCGAACTCGGCGCCACCCTGTGGTCAGTGCAGGAAGTGCAGGCCGCGCCTCCCTCACAGGTCACTGGGGGCAGCGTGCCCTACTGACAGGACTGCTGAATCCATTAAACTGGAAATTCAAACGAAAATGGAGTCTCTATCCCAAAAGTTTTCTAAAAGTAGTTAAGGAACAATTAATTGGAAACCATTTGGAAGGAAGTGAATGTAGATGCAAACTTTACAACTTATACCAAATTCACTCAAAGTTATTCAGAGGCAAATTTTATTTTAGTTTATAATTTATGTTTGGCTGCGTTGGGTCTTCGTTGCTGCATGTGGGCTTTCTCTAGTTGCGTCGAGCGGGGCTACTCTTCGTTGCGGTGCACGGGCTTCTCATTGCGGTGGCTTCTCTTGTGAGCGAGCACGGGCTCTAGGCGCGCAGGCTTCAGTAGTTGTGCCGCGCAGGCTTGGTTGCTCTGCGGCATGTGGGATCTTCCCGGACCAGGGCTCGAGCCCGTGTCCCCTGCATTGGCAGGCGGACTCTTAACCACTGCGTCACCAGGGAAGTCCCCACAGACAAACTTTAAATACAAAACTATTCAAGGGGCTCCCCTGGTGGCGCAGTGGTTGAGAATCTGCCTGCTAATGCAGGGGACACGGGTTCGAGCCCTGGTCTGGGAAGATCCCACATGCCGCGGAGCAACCAGGCCCGTGAGCCACAACTCCTGAACCTGCGCGTCTGGAGCCTGTGCTCCGCAACAAGACAGGCCGCGATAGTGAGAGGCCCGCGCACCGCGATGAAGAGTGGCCCCCGCTTGCCACAACTAGAGAAAGCCTTCGCACAGAAACGAAGACCCAACACAGCCAAAAATAAATAAATTATTTAATCAATTAAAAAGAAAAGCTGTCTCTCAAATTTAACTTCCAGAATATATTCAGGAAAAACGCATACGCCCTTTTTGGCCAACCAAAGAAGCGGGCAATGCAAATCAACACTACAAAGAGGTATCACTTCGAGTCAGAAAAAAGGACCATCCTCACAAAGGGTAAAAACCAGATATGCAGGACAAGGAGAGGAGAAAAGGGAGCCTCGTTACGCTGAAGGGGGGAATGTAAATTGCCAACGGCCACTCTGGAGAAGTGTGCTGTGTTTCCTAAAACATCTAAAAAACAGAGCTACAAAGCATAGGGCGCTTCCACTCATGGGCCTATATGTTGGAAAATCCAAAAATCCACCGGACGCAGGCACCCCGTTTACTGCTGCTATGTTTACAACAGCCTCGACTTGGGTACAACTTCATAGTCCTTGGAAGGAAAAAATGGTGAAAGAAAATTTGATACTTAAGCACAACGGAATATTACTCAGCCCTGAAATCAATGAAATGAGGCCAGTTGCAGCAACTCAGGGGGACTTATGTATGGTCATTGAGAGTGAAATCAGTTAGACAGCAAGAGAAACTTATCATATCACTTATAAAGGGAATCTAAAAATCGCCAACCGTGAACTGAATTACAAACAGAACACCATCACACATTTACAAAACACACTTACGGCTGCTTAAGGGGAAAAGTGTGGTGCGGTGATGCATAAACCAGGAGGTTGAAATTGGCACAGATACCGTTCCATACGCCAATAATGTAATCGCCAAGACATACTCATGGTTCAAGGAACTGGACTCAGCACACTCTATTCACAGAAAAAACATATATCTGACTACTAGAAACTAGAAAAGAATTTATTGATGTCTCTCTGTAAGTGACTCAAGTGGATGTACAGCACCAAGAAACACAACATTGCAAATCAGCTCCAGCCCATTATAAAAATTAATTATAAAAAGAGAAAGACAGTGAGAGAGAGAGGAATTCTTACAAAATTCAATCAGGGGCTGTGAGGCAACTGGACTGACCACATCTACACTCACAGCTGAATGGGACGTAAGGCTGGACACCCTAACCCTAAACCCTAACCCTAACCCAACCCTAACCCTACCTTAACCCTAACCCTAACCCAACACTAACCCTAACCCTAAACCTAAACCCTAACCCTAACCCCTAACCCTAACCCAACCCTAAGCCTAACCCTAACCCCTAGCCCTAGCCCTAGCCCTAACCCTGACCCTAACCCCTAACCCCTAACCCTAACCAAGTTCACAAGTAAACTTCTCGCCCACCTGGAGAGAGTGATTTCATTTGAAAGAGTAAAGACACAATCAGCTCAGTAATTGGCCACGGGGGCTGGAGGGGCCAAGGTTAACCTGAGCTGGAGGAACGTGGGTGCCTGCCTGGATGCTCAGAGGCCAAGGGCTGTTCTGAGACCTGCTTGGACACCCGTGCAGATGGAACAAAGGATCCGCCCAGTCCCAAGAGGGCCCCACCGGCCCTCACGAACGCAACACCAGACTTCCCAGGTGGCGCAGTGGTTAAGAATCCACCTGCCAATGCAGGAGACACGGGTTTGAGCCCTGGTCAGGGAAGATCCCACATGCTGTGGAGCAACTAAGCCCGTGCACCACAACTACTGAGCCTGCGCTCTAGAACCCGCGAGCCCCAACTGCTGAAGCCCACGCGCTTAGAGCCTGTGCTCTGCAACAAGAGAAGCCACCGCAATGAGAAGCCCCCACTCGCCGCAACTAGAGAAAGCCTCCGGGCAGCAATGCAGACCCAACACAGCCCAAAATTCATTAATTAATTAATTAATTAAGAAAAAAAAAAAAAGGCAGCACCTGGGGGCTGGCAGACTGATGCACCAAGTCTTACATCACGTCTACTTAGTATCCTGCATGTCAGGGCCATGCTGGACCTGGGGCTGCCCAGACAGAGTGGGGCCTGCATCACCCTTCCCAGGAGGGAGGGTGGAGGGAAACCCTGCATGACCTCTGAGGCCCTAAGAACCCTTGACTAAGGCTGAGCTCAATTTGAAACAGTGGGTGACCAGAGCGGACATTTCATTCATCTATCAATGAGAATCCAGCACTGGAGGAGCAGAAAACAATGGCCTCGCTCAACCTTGACGCTAATCCCGACATGGACCCTAACCCTAAACTCTGATCCTGACCCTAAGCCCTGACCTAACCTTAGCCTAACCCGTACCCTAAACCTGTACCTTACCCTAACCCATGCTCTACCCGTATCCTACCTGTACCCCAATTCTAACCCATACCCTAACACCCACTCTAACACAGAACCCTAACACCCTGAGACCAAAACCATAAACCTTCACCAATAAGCAAAACCATAACCATAACCAAACCATAAAATATAGTCATTAACCATACCCATAAATAACTCATTAACCATAAAACTTAAACCATAACAGCAACCATAAACCATACACAGCCCCAACCCTCACACCAGCCCCAGCCCTAATGCTAACCCTCCAAACCACTTACACCAAGCCAAGTCTAATCAGATTATACAACTACATCTTGAAAAAGAAAACTGGGGAATTCTCTGGTGGCCCAGTGGTTAGGACTCTGTGCTTTCACTGCCAAGGGCTCGGGTTCGATCCCTGACTGGGGAACTAAGATCCCACAAGCCATGGGACGTGGCCAAAATAAATAAATAAGTAAAATGAAATAAAACCACTATTTTAAAAAAGATTTTAAAAATAAAGGAAAAAAACAAGAAAACTACCCCAGTACAACTTATAAATAGGAATGTAAAAATCTATCACACAATAATAGCAACATGAAACCAACAGAACTTTAAATGGATAATGCCATAAGCAAGTATCTCTACACCAGGAATTTCAGGTTGCTCAACATATGAAAAGTAAGCAATGTATTCAACCACAATAATGGTGTGAAGTAAAAACACATAATCATATCAATTAATGCAAAACATCTACAATGAAAATCCAGTGTTATTTCATGAAAAACACTCAAGAAAGCAGGAATAAAAGGAAATTTGTTCAATATGGAAAAGAGTAGTACAAAAAGCCACAGCAAACATCATGCTCAACGTTAAAGACTGAAAGATTTACTCCTGAAATCAGGAACAGGGCCAGGAAGCTGGCCTTCATCACCGTTACTCAATAGTGTACTGGAAGTTCTACCCAGAATCTTGAGGAAAGAAAGAAAAGGCATCCATGGGTGAATGGAAAAATTAAAACCGTGTCTCTTCACAGAACATAGGTCACATCATCTTATATATAAAACTACCTATAATCAGCAAAGAAATTATTTGAGCTAATCAACTAATTAATAAGCAGTGTTACAGAACAAAACATCAATTCATGAAAATCTATCTTATATGCATACGCTGGCAAAAAATAATCTGAAAAAGAATTTATGAGAACAATTCCATTTTTAATAATGTCAACATCAATATTTAGGAGTATGTTTAATCAAGGTACAAGACTTGTTTTTATGTATGTAAAGTTGTATGTTTGAAATTACTGGAAAGTCAATTACTTTTCAAAACATCATGTCTGTCAACAGCATGCCAGAAAAGCAGAGAAAACATCAAACTTCCATATAGAAGCCAAGCCTTACCCAGATCCAGTTCACCCAAAGTCCACATGTCATTTAGAGGCACCGTGGGAAGGTTATATTAGGAGCCGCCGTGTTCCGTGTTGTGGACGACCTGGATATGGTAGAAACAGTGGGATTTTTGAATTCCAATTTTCCACTTCATTCCACAAAAAAACTATTAGAACGAATAAATCAATTCAGTAAAGTTGCAAAATCAATACACAGAAATCAGTTGCCTTTCTAAACACTAATAATGAACCATCAGAAAGAGAAAGAAAGCAACCCTATTTACAACTGCATCAAAAAGAACAAAATACCTGGGAATAAAGTCAACCAAGGAGGTGAAAGACCTGCACACTGAAAACTTGAAGACATTGATGAAGACATTGAAAGACACACCAATAAATGGAAAGATATCCTGTTCTCATGGAATGGAACAATTAATATTGTTAAAATATCCATGCTACCCGAAGCAGTGGACACAGGGAATGCAATCCCTCCCAAAATTCCATGGTATTTCCCCCCAAAATAGAGCAAATCCTCCTAATATCTGTGGGGAACCACAAAGGACCCCAAATAGCCAAAGAAACCCTGAAAAAAGAGAACGGGCTGGAGGCATCTCCCTCCCTGACGTCACACTCTGCTCAGAAGCTACAGTCACCAAAACAGTGTGGAACTGGCTCAAAACGGGCGCAGGGACCAGAGGAACAGGACAGAGAGACCAGAATTCAACCCACACGGACGGGGTCGGTGAATTTATGACACAGGGACCAAGGGCACACCAAGGAGCACGACACTCCCCACGATAAATGGTGCTGGGAAAACTGGACGCCCCATAACTCACGCTGGCTACCCTGCACACAAACCTGACCCAAACACCCAGCTTTCCACGCCAAGCCCTCCCTCGCTCACACGAAGACGGACCCCCTCAACGGTCAGTCGCCCACAGGAAGCTTCTCCCCACTTTTCCTCACCGTCTCTTCACCTTTTCCTCAGGCATCACCTGGGTCCTCAGGAAACCTAGTTCCCCAGTCAGCGTGGACGCAGCCCCATTTTGTCCTGAAGCCGAAACCCCAGCGAGTCCTAAGGAGACGGAGACCGAGCTCCTCTCAGCAGAGACGCTGAGCCGGGCGTCCTACCCGAAGGCCCCCGCCCCCGCCCCCGCCCCCGCCCCCGCGCCTGAGGCGGCTCAACTCCTCTCAGCTGCCCTCACAATGGAGTTCCATGGAACGAGCATGCGCTGTGGGTCAGAGAGGCGAACTCGGCGCCACCCTGTGGTCAGTGCAGGAAGTGCAGGCCGCGCCTCCCTCACAGGTCACTGGGGGCAGCGTGCCCTACTGACAGGACTGCTGAATCCATTAAACTGGAAATTCAAACGAAAATGGAGTCTCTATCCCAAAAGTTTTCTAAAAGTAGTTAAGGAACAATTAATTGGAAACCATTTGGAAGGAAGTGAATGTAGATGCAAACTTTACAACTTATACCAAATTCACTCAAAGTTATTCAGAGGCAAATTTTATTTTAGTTTATAATTTATGTTTGGCTGCGTTGGGTCTTCGTTGCTGCATGTGGGCTTTCTCTAGTTGCGTCGAGCGGGGCTACTCTTCGTTGCGGTGCACGGGCTTCTCATTGCGGTGGCTTCTCTTGTGAGCGAGCACGGGCTCTAGGTGCGCAGGCTTCAGTAGTTGTGCCGCGCAGGCTTGGTTGCTCTGCGGCATGTGGGATCTTCCCGGACCAGGGCTCGAGCCCGTGTCCCCTGCATTGGCAGGCGGACTCTTAACCACTGCGTCACCAGGGAAGTCCCCACAGACAAACTTTAAATACAAAACTATTCAAGGGGCTCCCCTGGTGGCGCAGTGGTTGAGAATCTGCCTGCTAATGCAGGGGACACGGGTTCGAGCCCTGGTCTGGGAAGATCCCACATGCCGCGGAGCAACCAGGCCCGTGAGCCACAACTCCTGAACCTGCGCGTCTGGAGCCTGTGCTCCGCAACAAGACAGGCCGCGATAGTGAGAGGCCCGCGCACCGCGATGAAGAGTGGCCCCCGCTTGCCACAACTAGAGAAAGCCTTCGCACAGAAACGAAGACCCAACACAGCCAAAAATAAATAAATTATTTAATCAATTAAAAAGAAAAGCTGTCTCTCAAATTTAACTTCCAGAATATATTCAGGAAAAACGCATACGCCCTTTTTGGCCAACCAAAGAAGCGGGCAATGCAAATCAACACTACAAAGAGGTATCACTTCGAGTCAGAAAAAAGGACCATCCTCACAAAGGGTAAAAACCAGATATGCAGGACAAGGAGAGGAGAAAAGGGAGCCTCGTTACGCTGAAGGGGGGAATGTAAATTGCCAACGGCCACTCTGGAGAAGTGTGCTGTGTTTCCTAAAACATCTAAAAAACAGAGCTACAAAGCATAGGGCGCTTCCACTCATGGGCCTATATGTTGGAAAATCCAAAAATCCACCGGACGCAGGCACCCCGTTTACTGCTGCTATGTTTACAACAGCCTCGACTTGGGTACAACTTCATAGTCCTTGGAAGGAAAAAATGGTGAAAGAAAATTTGATACTTAAGCACAACGGAATATTACTCAGCCCTGAAATCAATGAAATGAGGCCAGTTGCAGCAACTCAGGGGGACTTATGTATGGTCATTGAGAGTGAAATCAGTTAGACAGCAAGAGAAACTTATCATATCACTTATAAAGGGAATCTAAAAATCGCCAACCGTGAACTGAATTACAAACAGAACACCATCACACATTTACAAAACACACTTACGGCTGCTTAAGGGGAAAAGTGTGGTGCGGTGATGCATAAACCAGGAGGTTGAAATTGGCACAGATACCGTTCCATACGCCAATAATGTAATCGCCAAGACATACTCATGGTTCAAGGAACTGGACTCAGCACACTCTATTCACAGAAAAAACATATATCTGACTACTAGAAACTAGAAAAGAATTTATTGATGTCTCTCTGTAAGTGACTCAAGTGGATGTACAGCACCAAGAAACACAACATTGCAAATCAGCTCCAGCCCATTATAAAAATTAATTATAAAAAGAGAAAGACAGTGAGAGAGAGAGGAATTCTTACAAAATTCAATCAGGGGCTGTGAGGCAACTGGACTGACCACATCTACACTCACAGCTGAATGGGACGTAAGGCTGGACACCCTAACCCTAAACCCTAACCCTAACCCAACCCTAACCCTACCTTAACCCTAACCCTAACCCAACACTAACCCTAACCCTAAACCTAAACCCTAACCCTAACCCCTAACCCTAACCCAACCCTAAGCCTAACCCTAACCCCTAGCCCTAGCCCTAGCCCTAACCCTGACCCTAACCCCTAACCCCTAACCCTAACCAAGTTCACAAGTAAACTTCTCGCCCACCTGGAGAGAGTGATTTCATTTGAAAGAGTAAAGACACAATCAGCTCAGTAATTGGCCACGGGGGCTGGAGGGGCCAAGGTTAACCTGAGCTGGAGGAACGTGGGTGCCTGCCTGGATGCTCAGAGGCCAAGGGCTGTTCTGAGACCTGCTTGGACACCCGTGCAGATGGAACAAAGGATCCGCCCAGTCCCAAGAGGGCCCCACCGGCCCTCACGAACGCAACACCAGACTTCCCAGGTGGCGCAGTGGTTAAGAATCCACCTGCCAATGCAGGAGACACGGGTTTGAGCCCTGGTCAGGGAAGATCCCACATGCTGTGGAGCAACTAAGCCCGTGCACCACAACTACTGAGCCTGCGCTCTAGAACCCGCGAGCCCCAACTGCTGAAGCCCACGCGCTTAGAGCCTGTGCTCTGCAACAAGAGAAGCCACCGCAATGAGAAGCCCCCACTCGCCGCAACTAGAGAAAGCCTCCGGGCAGCAATGCAGACCCAACACAGCCCAAAATTCATTAATTAATTAATTAATTAAGAAAAAAAAAAAAAGGCAGCACCTGGGGGCTGGCAGACTGATGCACCAAGTCTTACATCACGTCTACTTAGTATCCTGCATGTCAGGGCCATGCTGGACCTGGGGCTGCCCAGACAGAGTGGGGCCTGCATCACCCTTCCCAGGAGGGAGGGTGGAGGGAAACCCTGCATGACCTCTGAGGCCCTAAGAACCCTTGACTAAGGCTGAGCTCAATTTGAAACAGTGGGTGACCAGAGCGGACATTTCATTCATCTATCAATGAGAATCCAGCACTGGAGGAGCAGAAAACAATGGCCTCGCTCAACCTTGACGCTAATCCCGACATGGACCCTAACCCTAAACTCTGATCCTGACCCTAAGCCCTGACCTAACCTTAGCCTAACCCGTACCCTAAACCTGTACCTTACCCTAACCCATGCTCTACCCGTATCCTACCTGTACCCCAATTCTAACCCATACCCTAACACCCACTCTAACACAGAACCCTAACACCCTGAGACCAAAACCATAAACCTTCACCAATAAGCAAAACCATAACCATAACCAAACCATAAAATATAGTCATTAACCATACCCATAAATAACTCATTAACCATAAAACTTAAACCATAACAGCAACCATAAACCATACACAGCCCCAACCCTCACACCAGCCCCAGCCCTAATGCTAACCCTCCAAACCACTTACACCAAGCCAAGTCTAATCAGATTATACAACTACATCTTGAAAAAGAAAACTGGGGAATTCTCTGGTGGCCCAGTGGTTAGGACTCTGTGCTTTCACTGCCAAGGGCTCGGGTTCGATCCCTGACTGGGGAACTAAGATCCCACAAGCCATGGGACGTGGCCAAAATAAATAAATAAGTAAAATGAAATAAAACCACTATTTTAAAAAAGATTTTAAAAATAAAGGAAAAAAACAAGAAAACTACCCCAGTACAACTTATAAATAGGAATGTAAAAATCTATCACACAATAATAGCAACATGAAACCAACAGAACTTTAAATGGATAATGCCATAAGCAAGTATCTCTACACCAGGAATTTCAGGTTGCTCAACATATGAAAAGTAAGCAATGTATTCAACCACAATAATGGTGTGAAGTAAAAACACATAATCATATCAATTAATGCAAAACATCTACAATGAAAATCCAGTGTTATTTCATGAAAAACACTCAAGAAAGCAGGAATAAAAGGAAATTTGTTCAATATGGAAAAGAGTAGTACAAAAAGCCACAGCAAACATCATGCTCAACGTTAAAGACTGAAAGATTTACTCCTGAAATCAGGAACAGGGCCAGGAAGCTGGCCTTCATCACCGTTACTCAATAGTGTACTGGAAGTTCTACCCAGAATCTTGAGGAAAGAAAGAAAAGGCATCCATGGGTGAATGGAAAAATTAAAACCGTGTCTCTTCACAGAACATAGGTCACATCATCTTATATATAAAACTACCTATAATCAGCAAAGAAATTATTTGAGCTAATCAACTAATTAATAAGCAGTGTTACAGAACAAAACATCAATTCATGAAAATCTATCTTATATGCATACGCTGGCAAAAAATAATCTGAAAAAGAATTTATGAGAACAATTCCATTTTTAATAATGTCAACATCAATATTTAGGAGTATGTTTAATCAAGGTACAAGACTTGTTTTTATGTATGTAAAGTTGTATGTTTGAAATTACTGGAAAGTCAATTACTTTTCAAAACATCATGTCTGTCAACAGCATGCCAGAAAAGCAGAGAAAACATCAAACTTCCATATAGAAGCCAAGCCTTACCCAGATCCAGTTCACCCAAAGTCCACATGTCATTTAGAGGCACCGTGGGAAGGTTATATTAGGAGCCGCCGTGTTCCGTGTTGTGGACGACCTGGATATGGTAGAAACAGTGGGATTTTTGAATTCCAATTTTCCACTTCATTCCACAAAAAAACTATTAGAACTAATAAATCAATTCAGTAAAGTTGCAAAATCAATACACAGAAATCAGTTGCCTTTCTAAACACTAATAATGAACCATCAGAAAGAGAAAGAAAGCAACCCTATTTACAACTGCATCAAAAAGAACAAAATACCTGGGAATAAAGTCAACCAAGGAGGTGAAAGACCTGCACACTGAAAACTTGAAGACATTGATGAAGACATTGAAAGACACACCAATAAATGGAAAGATATCCTGTTCTCATGGAATGGAACAATTAATATTGTTAAAATATCCATGCTACCCGAAGCAGTGGACACAGGGAATGCAATCCCTCCCAAAATTCCATGGTATTTCCCCCCAAAATAGAGCAAATCCTCCTAATATCTGTGGGGAACCACAAAGGACCCCAAATAGCCAAAGAAACCCTGAAAAAAGAGAACGGGCTGGAGGCATCTCCCTCCCTGACGTCACACTCTGCTCAGAAGCTACAGTCACCAAAACAGTGTGGAACTGGCTCAAAACGGGCGCAGGGACCAGAGGAACAGGACAGAGAGACCAGAATTCAACCCACACGGACGGGGTCGGTGAATTTATGACACAGGGACCAAGGGCACACCAAGGAGCACGACACTCCCCACGATAAATGGTGCTGGGAAAACTGGACGCCCCATAACTCACGCTGGCTACCCTGCACACAAACCTGACCCAAACACCCAGCTTTCCACGCCAAGCCCTCCCTCGCTCACACGAAGACGGACCCCCTCAACGGTCAGTCGCCCACAGGAAGCTTCTCCCCACTTTTCCTCACCGTCTCTTCACCTTTTCCTCAGGCATCACCTGGGTCCTCAGGAAACCTAGTTCCCCAGTCAGCGTGGACGCAGCCCCATTTTGTCCTGAAGCCGAAACCCCAGCGAGTCCTAAGGAGACGGAGACCGAGCTCCTCTCAGCAGAGACGCTGAGCCGGGCGTCCTACCCGAAGGCCCCCGCCCCCGCCCCCGCCCCCGCCCCCGCGCCTGAGGCGGCTCAACTCCTCTCAGCTGCCCTCACAATGGAGTTCCATGGAACGAGCATGCGCTGTGGGTCAGAGAGGCGAACTCGGCGCCACCCTGTGGTCAGTGCAGGAAGTGCAGGCCGCGCCTCCCTCACAGGTCACTGGGGGCAGCGTGCCCTACTGACAGGACTGCTGAATCCATTAAACTGGAAATTCAAACGAAAATGGAGTCTCTATCCCAAAAGTTTTCTAAAAGTAGTTAAGGAACAATTAATTGGAAACCATTTGGAAGGAAGTGAATGTAGATGCAAACTTTACAACTTATACCAAATTCACTCAAAGTTATTCAGAGGCAAATTTTATTTTAGTTTATAATTTATGTTTGGCTGCGTTGGGTCTTCGTTGCTGCATGTGGGCTTTCTCTAGTTGCGTCGAGCGGGGCTACTCTTCGTTGCGGTGCACGGGCTTCTCATTGCGGTGGCTTCTCTTGTGAGCGAGCACGGGCTCTAGGCGCGCAGGCTTCAGTAGTTGTGCCGCGCAGGCTTGGTTGCTCTGCGGCATGTGGGATCTTCCCGGACCAGGGCTCGAGCCCGTGTCCCCTGCATTGGCAGGCGGACTCTTAACCACTGCGTCACCAGGGAAGTCCCCACAGACAAACTTTAAATACAAAACTATTCAAGGGGCTCCCCTGGTGGCGCAGTGGTTGAGAATCTGCCTGCTAATGCAGGGGACACGGGTTCGAGCCCTGGTCTGGGAAGATCCCACATGCCGCGGAGCAACCAGGCCCGTGAGCCACAACTCCTGAACCTGCGCGTCTGGAGCCTGTGCTCCGCAACAAGACAGGCCGCGATAGTGAGAGGCCCGCGCACCGCGATGAAGAGTGGCCCCCGCTTGCCACAACTAGAGAAAGCCTTCGCACAGAAACGAAGACCCAACACAGCCAAAAATAAATAAATTATTTAATCAATTAAAAAGAAAAGCTGTCTCTCAAATTTAACTTCCAGAATATATTCAGGAAAAACGCATACGCCCTTTTTGGCCAACCAAAGAAGCGGGCAATGCAAATCAACACTACAAAGAGGTATCACTTCGAGTCAGAAAAAAGGACCATCCTCACAAAGGGTAAAAACCAGATATGCAGGACAAGGAGAGGAGAAAAGGGAGCCTCGTTACGCTGAAGGGGGGAATGTAAATTGCCAACGGCCACTCTGGAGAAGTGTGCTGTGTTTCCTAAAACATCTAAAAAACAGAGCTACAAAGCATAGGGCGCTTCCACTCATGGGCCTATATGTTGGAAAATCCAAAAATCCACCGGACGCAGGCACCCCGTTTACTGCTGCTATGTTTACAACAGCCTCGACTTGGGTACAACTTCATAGTCCTTGGAAGGAAAAAATGGTGAAAGAAAATTTGATACTTAAGCACAACGGAATATTACTCAGCCCTGAAATCAATGAAATGAGGCCAGTTGCAGCAACTCAGGGGGACTTATGTATGGTCATTGAGAGTGAAATCAGTTAGACAGCAAGAGAAACTTATCATATCACTTATAAAGGGAATCTAAAAATCGCCAACCGTGAACTGAATTACAAACAGAACACCATCACACATTTACAAAACACACTTACGGCTGCTTAAGGGGAAAAGTGTGGTGCGGTGATGCATAAACCAGGAGGTTGAAATTGGCACAGATACCGTTCCATACGCCAATAATGTAATCGCCAAGACATACTCATGGTTCAAGGAACTGGACTCAGCACACTCTATTCACAGAAAAAACATATATCTGACTACTAGAAACTAGAAAAGAATTTATTGATGTCTCTCTGTAAGTGACTCAAGTGGATGTACAGCACCAAGAAACACAACATTGCAAATCAGCTCCAGCCCATTATAAAAATTAATTATAAAAAGAGAAAGACAGTGAGAGAGAGAGGAATTCTTACAAAATTCAATCAGGGGCTGTGAGGCAACTGGACTGACCACATCTACACTCACAGCTGAATGGGACGTAAGGCTGGACACCCTAACCCTAAACCCTAACCCTAACCCAACCCTAACCCTACCTTAACCCTAACCCTAACCCAACACTAACCCTAACCCTAAACCTAAACCCTAACCCTAACCCCTAACCCTAACCCAACCCTAAGCCTAACCCTAACCCCTAGCCCTAGCCCTAGCCCTAACCCTGACCCTAACCCCTAACCCTTAACCCCTAACCCCTAACCCTAACCAAGTTCACAAGTAAACTTCTCGCCCACCTGGAGAGAGTGATTTCATTTGAAAGAGTAAAGACACAATCAGCTCAGTAATTGGCCACGGGGGCTGGAGGGGCCAAGGTTAACCTGAGCTGGAGGAACGTGGGTGCCTGCCTGGATGCTCAGAGGCCAAGGGCTGTTCTGAGACCTGCTTGGACACCCGTGCAGATGGAACAAAGGATCCGCCCAGTCCCAAGAGGGCCCCACCGGCCCTCACGAACGCAACACCAGACTTCCCAGGTGGCGCAGTGGTTAAGAATCCACCTGCCAATGCAGGAGACACGGGTTTGAGCCCTGGTCAGGGAAGATCCCACATGCTGTGGAGCAACTAAGCCCGTGCACCACAACTACTGAGCCTGCGCTCTAGAACCCGCGAGCCCCAACTGCTGAAGCCCACGCGCTTAGAGCCTGTGCTCTGCAACAAGAGAAGCCACCGCAATGAGAAGCCCCCACTCGCCGCAACTAGAGAAAGCCTCCGGGCAGCAATGCAGACCCAACACAGCCCAAAATTCATTAATTAATTAATTAATTAAGAAAAAAAAAAAAAGGCAGCACCTGGGGGCTGGCAGACTGATGCACCAAGTCTTACATCACGTCTACTTAGTATCCTGCATGTCAGGGCCATGCTGGACCTGGGGCTGCCCAGACAGAGTGGGGCCTGCATCACCCTTCCCAGGAGGGAGGGTGGAGGGAAACCCTGCATGACCTCTGAGGCCCTAAGAACCCTTGACTAAGGCTGAGCTCAATTTGAAACAGTGGGTGACCAGAGCGGACATTTCATTCATCTATCAATGAGAATCCAGCACTGGAGGAGCAGAAAACAATGGCCTCGCTCAACCTTGACGCTAATCCCGACATGGACCCTAACCCTAAACTCTGATCCTGACCCTAAGCCCTGACCTAACCTTAGCCTAACCCGTACCCTAAACCTGTACCTTACCCTAACCCATGCTCTACCCGTATCCTACCTGTACCCCAATTCTAACCCATACCCTAACACCCACTCTAACACAGAACCCTAACACCCTGAGACCAAAACCATAAACCTTAACCAATAAGCAAAACCATAACCATAACCAAACCATAAAATATAGTCATTAACCATACCCATAAATAACTCATTAACCATAAAACTTAAACCATAACAGCAACCATAAACCATACACAGCCCCAACCCTCACACCAGCCCCAGCCCTAATGCTAACCCTCCAAACCACTTACACCAAGCCAAGTCTAATCAGATTATACAACTACATCTTGAAAAAGAAAACTGGGGAATTCTCTGGTGGCCCAGTGGTTAGGACTCTGTGCTTTCACTGCCAAGGGCTCGGGTTCGATCCCTGACTGGGGAACTAAGATCCCACAAGCCATGGGATGTGGCCAAAATAAATAAATAAGTAAAATGAAATAAAACCACTATTTTAAAAAAGATTTTAAAAATAAAGGAAAAAAACAAGAAAACTACCCCAGTACAACTTATAAATAGGAATGTAAAAATCTATCACACAATAATAGCAACATGAAACCAACAGAACTTTAAATGGATAATGCCATAAGCAAGTATCTCTACACCAGGAATTTCAGGTTGCTCAACATATGAAAAGTAAGCAATGTATTCAACCACAATAATGGTGTGAAGTAAAAACACATAATCATATCAATTAATGCAAAACATCTACAATGAAAATCCAGTGTTATTTCATGAAAAACACTCAAGAAAGCAGGAATAAAAGGAAATTTGTTCAATATGGAAAAGAGTAGTACAAAAAGCCACAGCAAACATCATGCTCAACGTTAAAGACTGAAAGATTTACTCCTGAAATCAGGAACAGGGCCAGGAAGCTGGCCTTCATCACCGTTACTCAATAGTGTACTGGAAGTTCTACCCAGAATCTTGAGGAAAGAAAGAAAAGGCATCCATGGGTGAATGGAAAAATTAAAACCGTGTCTCTTCACAGAACATAGGTCACATCATCTTATATATAAAACTACCTATAATCAGCAAAGAAATTATTTGAGCTAATCAACTAATTAATAAGCAGTGTTACAGAACAAAACATCAATTCATGAAAATCTATCTTATATGCATACGCTGGCAAAAAATAATCTGAAAAAGAATTTATGAGAACAATTCCATTTTTAATAATGTCAACATCAATATTTAGGAGTATGTTTAATCAAGGTACAAGACTTGTTTTTATGTATGTAAAGTTGTATGTTTGAAATTACTGGAAAGTCAATTACTTTTCAAAACATCATGTCTGTCAACAGCATGCCAGAAAAGCAGAGAAAACATCAAACTTCCATATAGAAGCCAAGCCTTACCCAGATCCAGTTCACCCAAAGTCCACATGTCATTTAGAGGCACCGTGGGAAGGTTATATTAGGAGCCGCCGTGTTCCGTGTTGTGGACGACCTGGATATGGTAGAAACAGTGGGATTTTTGAATTCCAATTTTCCACTTCATTCCACAAAAAAACTATTAGAACTAATAAATCAATTCAGTAAAGTTGCAAAATCAATACACAGAAATCAGTTGCCTTTCTAAACACTAATAATGAACCATCAGAAAGAGAAAGAAAGCAACCCTATTTACAACTGCATCAAAAAGAACAAAATACCTGGGAATAAAGTCAACCAAGGAGGTGAAAGACCTGCACACTGAAAACTTGAAGACATTGATGAAGACATTGAAAGACACACCAATAAATGGAAAGATATCCTGTTCTCATGGAATGGAACAATTAATATTGTTAAAATATCCATGCTACCCGAAGCAGTGGACACAGGGAATGCAATCCCTCCCAAAATTCCATGGTATTTCCCCCCAAAATAGAGCAAATCCTCCTAATATCTGTGGGGAACCACAAAGGACCCCAAATAGCCAAAGAAACCCTGAAAAAAGAGAACGGGCTGGAGGCATCTCCCTCCCTGACGTCACACTCTGCTCAGAAGCTACAGTCACCAAAACAGTGTGGAACTGGCTCAAAACGGGCGCAGGGACCAGAGGAACAGGACAGAGAGACCAGAATTCAACCCACACGGACGGGGTCGGTGAATTTATGACACAGGGACCAAGGGCACACCAAGGAGCACGACACTCCCCACGATAAATGGTGCTGGGAAAACTGGACGCCCCATAACTCACGCTGGCTACCCTGCACACAAACCTGACCCAAACACCCAGCTTTCCACGCCAAGCCCTCCCTCGCTCACACGAAGACGGACCCCCTCAACGGTCAGTCGCCCACAGGAAGCTTCTCCCCACTTTTCCTCACCGTCTCTTCACCTTTTCCTCAGGCATCACCTGGGTCCTCAGGAAACCTAGTTCCCCAGTCAGCGTGGACGCAGCCCCATTTTGTCCTGAAGCCGAAACCCCAGCGAGTCCTAAGGAGACGGAGACCGAGCTCCTCTCAGCAGAGACGCTGAGCCGGGCGTCCTACCCGAAGGCCCCCGCCCCCGCCCCCGCCCCCGCCCCCGCGCCTGAGGCGGCTCAACTCCTCTCAGCTGCCCTCACAATGGAGTTCCATGGAACGAGCATGCGCTGTGGGTCAGAGAGGCGAACTCGGCGCCACCCTGTGGTCAGTGCAGGAAGTGCAGGCCGCGCCTCCCTCACAGGTCACTGGGGGCAGCGTGCCCTACTGACAGGACTGCTGAATCCATTAAACTGGAAATTCAAACGAAAATGGAGTCTCTATCCCAAAAGTTTTCTAAAAGTAGTTAAGGAACAATTAATTGGAAACCATTTGGAAGGAAGTGAATGTAGATGCAAACTTTACAACTTATACCAAATTCACTCAAAGTTATTCAGAGGCAAATTTTATTTTAGTTTATAATTTATGTTTGGCTGCGTTGGGTCTTCGTTGCTGCATGTGGGCTTTCTCTAGTTGCGTCGAGCGGGGCTACTCTTCGTTGCGGTGCACGGGCTTCTCATTGCGGTGGCTTCTCTTGTGAGCGAGCACGGGCTCTAGGCGCGCAGGCTTCAGTAGTTGTGCCGCGCAGGCTTGGTTGCTCTGCGGCATGTGGGATCTTCCCGGACCAGGGCTCGAGCCCGTGTCCCCTGCATTGGCAGGCGGACTCTTAACCACTGCGTCACCAGGGAAGTCCCCACAGACAAACTTTAAATACAAAACTATTCAAGGGGCTCCCCTGGTGGCGCAGTGGTTGAGAATCTGCCTGCTAATGCAGGGGACACGGGTTCGAGCCCTGGTCTGGGAAGATCCCACATGCCGCGGAGCAACCAGGCCCGTGAGCCACAACTCCTGAACCTGCGCGTCTGGAGCCTGTGCTCCGCAACAAGACAGGCCGCGATAGTGAGAGGCCCGCGCACCGCGATGAAGAGTGGCCCCCGCTTGCCACAACTAGAGAAAGCCTTCGCACAGAAACGAAGACCCAACACAGCCAAAAATAAATAAATTATTTAATCAATTAAAAAGAAAAGCTGTCTCTCAAATTTAACTTCCAGAATATATTCAGGAAAAACGCATACGCCCTTTTTGGCCAACCAAAGAAGCGGGCAATGCAAATCAACACTACAAAGAGGTATCACTTCGAGTCAGAAAAAAGGACCATCCTCACAAAGGGTAAAAACCAGATATGCAGGACAAGGAGAGGAGAAAAGGGAGCCTCGTTACGCTGAAGGGGGGAATGTAAATTGCCAACGGCCACTCTGGAGAAGTGTGCTGTGTTTCCTAAAACATCTAAAAAACAGAGCTACAAAGCATAGGGCGCTTCCACTCATGGGCCTATATGTTGGAAAATCCAAAAATCCACCGGACGCAGGCACCCCGTTTACTGCTGCTATGTTTACAACAGCCTCGACTTGGGTACAACTTCATAGTCCTTGGAAGGAAAAAATGGTGAAAGAAAATTTGATACTTAAGCACAACGGAATATTACTCAGCCCTGAAATCAATGAAATGAGGCCAGTTGCAGCAACTCAGGGGGACTTATGTATGGTCATTGAGAGTGAAATCAGTTAGACAGCAAGAGAAACTTATCATATCACTTATAAAGGGAATCTAAAAATCGCCAACCGTGAACTGAATTACAAACAGAACACCATCACACATTTACAAAACACACTTACGGCTGCTTAAGGGGAAAAGTGTGGTGCGGTGATGCATAAACCAGGAGGTTGAAATTGGCACAGATACCGTTCCATACGCCAATAATGTAATCGCCAAGACATACTCATGGTTCAAGGAACTGGACTCAGCACACTCTATTCACAGAAAAAACATATATCTGACTACTAGAAACTAGAAAAGAATTTATTGATGTCTCTCTGTAAGTGACTCAAGTGGATGTACAGCACCAAGAAACACAACATTGCAAATCAGCTCCAGCCCATTATAAAAATTAATTATAAAAAGAGAAAGACAGTGAGAGAGAGAGGAATTCTTACAAAATTCAATCAGGGGCTGTGAGGCAACTGGACTGACCACATCTACACTCACAGCTGAATGGGACGTAAGGCTGGACACCCTAACCCTAAACCCTAACCCTAACCCAACCCTAACCCTACCTTAACCCTAACCCTAACCCAACACTAACCCTAACCCTAAACCTAAACCCTAACCCTAACCCCTAACCCTAACCCAACCCTAAGCCTAACCCTAACCCCTAGCCCTAGCCCTAGCCCTAACCCTGACCCTAACCCCTAACCCTTAACCCCTAACCCCTAACCCTAACCAAGTTCACAAGTAAACTTCTCGCCCACCTGGAGAGAGTGATTTCATTTGAAAGAGTAAAGACACAATCAGCTCAGTAATTGGCCACGGGGGCTGGAGGGGCCAAGGTTAACCTGAGCTGGAGGAACGTGGGTGCCTGCCTGGATGCTCAGAGGCCAAGGGCTGTTCTGAGACCTGCTTGGACACCCGTGCAGATGGAACAAAGGATCCGCCCAGTCCCAAGAGGGCCCCACCGGCCCTCACGAACGCAACACCAGACTTCCCAGGTGGCGCAGTGGTTAAGAATCCACCTGCCAATGCAGGAGACACGGGTTTGAGCCCTGGTCAGGGAAGATCCCACATGCTGTGGAGCAACTAAGCCCGTGCACCACAACTACTGAGCCTGCGCTCTAGAACCCGCGAGCCCCAACTGCTGAAGCCCACGCGCTTAGAGCCTGTGCTCTGCAACAAGAGAAGCCACCGCAATGAGAAGCCCCCACTCGCCACAACTAGAGAAAGCCTCCGGGCAGCAATGCAGACCCAACACAGCCCAAAATTCATTAATTAATTAATTAATTAAGAAAAAAAAAAAAGGCAGCACCTGGGGGCTGGCAGACTGATGCACCAAGTCTTACATCACGTCTACTTAGTATCCTGCATGTCAGGGCCATGCTGGACCTGGGGCTGCCCAGACAGAGTGGGGCCTGCATCACCCTTCCCAGGAGGGAGGGTGGAGGGAAACCCTGCATGACCTCTGAGGCCCTAAGAACCCTTGACTAAGGCTGAGCTCAATTTGAAACAGTGGGTGACCAGAGCGGACATTTCATTCATCTATCAATGAGAATCCAGCACTGGAGGAGCAGAAAACAATGGCCTCGCTCAACCTTGACACTAATCCCGACATGGACCCTAACCCTAAACTCTGATCCTGACCCTAAGCCCTGACCTAACCTTAGCCTAACCCGTACCCTAAACCTGTACCTTACCCTAACCCATGCTCTACCCGTATCCTACCTGTACCCCAATTCTAACCCATACCCTAACACCCACTCTAACACAGAACCCTAACACCCTGAGACCAAAACCATAAACCTTCACCAATAAGCAAAACCATAACCATAACCAAACCATAAAATATAGTCATTAACCATACCCATAAATAACTCATTAACCATAAAACTTAAACCATAACAGCAACCATAAACCATACACAGCCCCAACCCTCACACCAGCCCCAGCCCTAATGCTAACCCTCCAAACCACTTACACCAAGCCAAGTCTAATCAGATTATACAACTACATCTTGAAAAAGAAAACTGGGGAATTCTCTGGTGGCCCAGTGGTTAGGACTCTGTGCTTTCACTGCCAAGGGCTCGGGTTCGATCCCTGACTGGGGAACTAAGATCCCACAAGCCATGGGACGTGGCCAAAATAAATAAATAAGTAAAATGAAATAAAACCACTATTTTAAAAAAGATTTTAAAAATAAAGGAAAAAAACAAGAAAACTACCCCAGTACAACTTATAAATAGGAATGTAAAAATCTATCACACAATAATAGCAACATGAAACCAACAGAACTTTAAATGGATAATGCCATAAGCAAGTATCTCTACACCAGGAATTTCAGGTTGCTCAACATATGAAAAGTAAGCAATGTATTCAACCACAATAATGGTGTGAAGTAAAAACACATAATCATATCAATTAATTCAAAACATCTACAATGAAAATCCAGTGTTATTTCATGAAAAACACTCAAGAAAGCAGGAATAAAAGGAAATTTGTTCAATATGGAAAAGAGTAGTACAAAAAGCCACAGCAAACATCATGCTCAACGTTAAAGACTGAAAGATTTACTCCTGAAATCAGGAACAGGGCCAGGAAGCTGGCCTTCATCACCGTTACCCAATAGTGTACTGGAAGTTCTACCCAGAATCTTGAGGAAAGAAAGAAAAGGCATCCATGGGTGAATGGAAAAATTAAAACCGTGTCTCTTCACAGAACATAGGTCACATCATCTTATATATAAAACTACCTATAATCAGCAAAGAAATTATTTGAGCTAATCAACTAATTAATAAGCAGTGTTACAGAACAAAACATCAATTCATGAAAATCTATCTTATATGCATACGCTGGCAAAAAATAATCTGAAAAAGAATTTATGAGAACAATTCCATTTTTAATAATGTCAACATCAATATTTAGGAGTATGTTTAATCAAGGTACAAGACTTGTTTTTATGTATGTAAAGTTGTATGTTTGAAATTACTGGAAAGTCAATTACTTTTCAAAACATCATGTCTGTCAACAGCATGCCAGAAAAGCAGAGAAAACATCAAACTTCCATATAGAAGCCAAGCCTTACCCAGATCCAGTTCACCCAAAGTCCACATGTCATTTAGAGGCACCGTGGGAAGGTTATATTAGGAGCCGCCGTGTTCCGTGTTGTGGACGACCTGGATATGGTAGAAACAGTGGGATTTTTGAATTCCAATTTTCCACTTCATTCCACAAAAAAACTATTAGAACGAATAAATCAATTCAGTAAAGTTGCAAAATCAATACACAGAAATCAGTTGCCTTTCTAAACACTAATAATGAACCATCAGAAAGAGAAAGAAAGCAACCCTATTTACAACTGCATCAAAAAGAACAAAATACCTGGGAATAAAGTCAACCAAGGAGGTGAAAGACCTGCACACTGAAAACTTGAAGACATTGATGAAGACATTGAAAGACACACCAATAAATGGAAAGATATCCTGTTCTCATGGAATGGAACAATTAATATTGTTAAAATATCCATGCTACCCGAAGCAGTGGACACAGGGAATGCAATCCCTCCCAAAATTCCATGGTATTTCCCCCCAAAATAGAGCAAATCCTCCTAATATCTGTGGGGAACCACAAAGGACCCCAAATAGCCAAAGAAACCCTGAAAAAAGAGAACGGGCTGGAGGCATCTCCCTCCCTGACGTCACACTCTGCTGAGAAGCTACAGTCACCAAAACAGTGTGGAACTGGCTCAAAACGGGCGCAGGGACCAGAGGAACAGGACAGAGAGACCAGAATTCAACCCACACGGACGGGGTCGGTGAATTTATGACACAGGGACCAAGGGCACACCAAGGAGCACGACACTCCCCACGATAAATGGTGCTGGGAAAACTGGACGCCCCATAACTCACGCTGGCTACCCTGCACACAAACCTGACCCAAACACCCAGCTTTCCACGCCAAGCCCTCCCTCGCTCACACGAAGACGGACCCCCTCAACGTTCAGTCGCCCACAGGAAGCTTCTCCCCACTTTTCCTCACCGTCTCTTCACCTTTTCCTCAGGCATCACCTGGGTCCTCAGGAAACCTAGTTCCCCAGTCAGCGTGGACGCAGCCCCATTTTGTCCTGAAGCCGAAACCCCAGCGAGTCCTAAGGAGACGGAGACCGAGCTCCTCTCAGCAGAGACGCTGAGCCGGGCGTCCTACCCGAAGGCCCCCGCCCCCGCCCCCGCCCCCGCGCCTGAGGCGGCTCAACTCCTCTCAGCTGCCCTCACAATGGAGTTCCATGGAACGAGCATGCGCTGTGGGTCAGAGAGGCGAACTCGGCGCCACCCTGTGGTCAGTGCAGGAAGTGCAGGCCGCGCCTCCCTCACAGGTCACTGGGGGCAGCGTGCCCTACTGACAGGACTGCTGAATCCATTAAACTGGAAATTCAAACGAAAATGGAGTCTCTATCCCAAAAGTTTTCTAAAAGTAGTTAAGGAACAATTAATTGGAAACCATTTGGAAGGAAGTGAATGTAGATGCAAACTTTACAACTTATACCAAATTCACTCAAAGTTATTCAGAGGCAAATTTTATTTTAGTTTATAATTTATGTTTGGCTGCGTTGGGTCTTCGTTGCTGCATGTGGGCTTTCTCTAGTTGCGTCGAGCGGGGCTACTCTTCGTTGCGGTGCACGGGCTTCTCATTGCGGTGGCTTCTCTTGTGAGCGAGCACGGGCTCTAGGCGCGCAGGCTTCAGTAGTTGTGCCGCGCAGGCTTGGTTGCTCTGCGGCATGTGGGATCTTCCCGGACCAGGGCTCGAGCCCGTGTCCCCTGCATTGGCAGGCGGACTCTTAACCACTGCGTCACCAGGGAAGTCCCCACAGACAAACTTTAAATACAAAACTATTCAAGGGGCTCCCCTGGTGGCGCAGTGGTTGAGAATCTGCCTGCTAATGCAGGGGACACGGGTTCGAGCCCTGGTCTGGGAAGATCCCACATGCCGCGGAGCAACCAGGCCCGTGAGCCACAACTCCTGAACCTGCGCGTCTGGAGCCTGTGCTCCGCAACAAGACAGGCCGCGATAGTGAGAGGCCCGCGCACCGCGATGAAGAGTGGCCCCCGCTTGCCACAACTAGAGAAAGCCTTCGCACAGAAACGAAGACCCAACACAGCCAAAAATAAATAAATTATTTAATCAATTAAAAAGAAAAGCTGTCTCTCAAATTTAACTTCCAGAATATATTCAGGAAAAACGCATACGCCCTTTTTGGCCAACCAAAGAAGCGGGCAATGCAAATCAACACTACAAAGAGGTATCACTTCGAGTCAGAAAAAAGGACCATCCTCACAAAGGGTAAAAACCAGATATGCAGGACAAGGAGAGGAGAAAAGGGAGCCTCGTTACGCTGAAGGGGGGAATGTAAATTGCCAACGGCCACTCTGGAGAAGTGTGCTGTGTTTCCTAAAACATCTAAAAAACAGAGCTACAAAGCATAGGGCGCTTCCACTCATGGGCCTATATGTTGGAAAATCCAAAAATCCACCGGACGCAGGCACCCCGTTTACTGCTGCTATGTTTACAACAGCCTCGACTTGGGTACAACTTCATAGTCCTTGGAAGGAAAAAATGGTGAAAGAAAATTTGATACTTAAGCACAACGGAATATTACTCAGCCCTGAAATCAATGAAATGAGGCCAGTTGCAGCAACTCAGGGGGACTTATGTATGGTCATTGAGAGTGAAATCAGTTAGACAGCAAGAGAAACTTATCATATCACTTATAAAGGGAATCTAAAAATCGCCAACCGTGAACTGAATTACAAACAGAACACCATCACACATTTACAAAACACACTTACGGCTGCTTAAGGGGAAAAGTGTGGTGCGGTGATGCATAAACCAGGAGGTTGAAATTGGCACAGATACCGTTCCATACGCCAATAATGTAATCGCCAAGACATACTCATGGTTCAAGGAACTGGACTCAGCACACTCTATTCACAGAAAAAACATATATCTGACTACTAGAAACTAGAAAAGAATTTATTGATGTCTCTCTGTAAGTGACTCAAGTGGATGTACAGCACCAAGAAACACAACATTGCAAATCAGCTCCAGCCCATTATAAAAATTAATTATAAAAAGAGAAAGACAGTGAGAGAGAGAGGAATTCTTACAAAATTCAATCAGGGGCTGTGAGGCAACTGGACTGACCACATCTACACTCACAGCTGAATGGGACGTAAGGCTGGACACCCTAACCCTAAACCCTAACCCTAACCCAACCCTAACCCTACCTTAACCCTAACCCTAACCCAACACTAACCCTAACCCTAAACCTAAACCCTAACCCTAACCCCTAACCCTAACCCAACCCTAAGCCTAACCCTAACCCCTAGCCCTAGCCCTAGCCCTAACCCTGACCCTAACCCCTAACCCTTAACCCCTAACCCCTAACCCTAACCAAGTTCACAAGTAAACTTCTCGCCCACCTGGAGAGAGTGATTTCATTTGAAAGAGTAAAGACACAATCAGCTCAGTAATTGGCCACGGGGGCTGGAGGGGCCAAGGTTAACCTGAGCTGGAGGAACGTGGGTGCCTGCCTGGATGCTCAGAGGCCAAGGGCTGTTCTGAGACCTGCTTGGACACCCGTGCAGATGGAACAAAGGATCCGCCCAGTCCCAAGAGGGCCCCACCGGCCCTCACGAACGCAACACCAGACTTCCCAGGTGGCGCAGTGGTTAAGAATCCACCTGCCAATGCAGGAGACACGGGTTTGAGCCCTGGTCAGGGAAGATCCCACATGCTGTGGAGCAACTAAGCCCGTGCACCACAACTACTGAGCCTGCGCTCTAGAACCCGCGAGCCCCAACTGCTGAAGCCCACGCGCTTAGAGCCTGTGCTCTGCAACAAGAGAAGCCACCGCAATGAGAAGCCCCCACTCGCCGCAACTAGAGAAAGCCTCCGGGCAGCAATGCAGACCCAACACAGCCCAAAATTCATTAATTAATTAATTAATTAAGAAAAAAAAAAAAAAGGCAGCACCTGGGGGCTGGCAGACTGATGCACCAAGTCTTACATCACGTCTACTTAGTATCCTGCATGTCAGGGCCATGCTGGACCTGGGGCTGCCCAGACAGAGTGGGGCCTGCATCACCCTTCCCAGGAGGGAGGGTGGAGGGAAACCCTGCATGACCTCTGAGGCCCTAAGAACCCTTGACTAAGGCTGAGCTCAATTTGAAACAGTGGGTGACCAGAGCGGACATTTCATTCATCTATCAATGAGAATCCAGCACTGGAGGAGCAGAAAACAATGGCCTCGCTCAACCTTGACGCTAATCCCGACATGGACCCTAACCCTAAACTCTGATCCTGACCCTAAGCCCTGACCTAACCTTAGCCTAACCCGTACCCTAAACCTGTACCTTACCCTAACCCATGCTCTACCCGTATCCTACCTGTACCCCAATTCTAACCCATACCCTAACACCCACTCTAACACAGAACCCTAACACCCTGAGACCAAAACCATAAACCTTCACCAATAAGCAAAACCATAACCATAACCAAACCATAAAATATAGTCATTAACCATACCCATAAATAACTCATTAACCATAAAACTTAAACCATAACAGCAACCATAAACCATACACAGCCCCAACCCTCACACCAGCCCCAGCCCTAATGCTAACCCTCCAAACCACTTACACCAAGCCAAGTCTAATCAGATTATACAACTACATCTTGAAAAAGAAAACTGGGGAATTCTCTGGTGGCCCAGTGGTTAGGACTCTGTGCTTTCACTGCCAAGGGCTCGGGTTCGATCCCTGACTGGGGAACTAAGATCCCACAAGCCATGGGACGTGGCCAAAATAAATAAATAAGTAAAATGAAATAAAACCACTATTTTAAAAAAGATTTTAAAAATAAAGGAAAAAAACAAGAAAACTACCCCAGTACAACTTATAAATAGGAATGTAAAAATCTATCACACAATAATAGCAACATGAAACCAACAGAACTTTAAATGGATAATGCCATAAGCAAGTATCTCTACACCAGGAATTTCAGGTTGCTCAACATATGAAAAGTAAGCAATGTATTCAACCACAATAATGGTGTGAAGTAAAAACACATAATCATATCAATTAATGCAAAACATCTACAATGAAAATCCAGTGTTATTTCATGAAAAACACTCAAGAAAGCAGGAATAAAAGGAAATTTGTTCAATATGGAAAAGAGTAGTACAAAAAGCCACAGCAAACATCATGCTCAACGTTAAAGACTGAAAGATTTACTCCTGAAATCAGGAACAGGGCCAGGAAGCTGGCCTTCATCACCGTTACTCAATAGTGTACTGGAAGTTCTACCCAGAATCTTGAGGAAAGAAAGAAAAGGCATCCATGGGTGAATGGAAAAATTAAAACCGTGTCTCTTCACAGAACATAGGTCACATCATCTTATATATAAAACTACCTATAATCAGCAAAGAAATTATTTGAGCTAATCAACTAATTAATAAGCAGTGTTACAGAACAAAACATCAATTCATGAAAATCTATCTTATATGCATACGCTGGCAAAAAATAATCTGAAAAAGAATTTATGAGAACAATTCCATTTTTAATAATGTCAACATCAATATTTAGGAGTATGTTTAATCAAGGTACAAGACTTGTTTTTATGTATGTAAAGTTGTATGTTTGAAATTACTGGAAAGTCAATTACTTTTCAAAACATCATGTCTGTCAACAGCATGCCAGAAAAGCAGAGAAAACATCAAACTTCCATATAGAAGCCAAGCCTTACCCAGATCCAGTTCACCCAAAGTCCACATGTCATTTAGAGGCACCGTGGGAAGGTTATATTAGGAGCCGCCGTGTTCCGTGTTGTGGACGACCTGGATATGGTAGAAACAGTGGGATTTTTGAATTCCAATTTTCCACTTCATTCCACAAAAAAACTATTAGAACGAATAAATCAATTCAGTAAAGTTGCAAAATCAATACACAGAAATCAGTTGCCTTTCTAAACACTAATAATGAACCATCAGAAAGAGAAAGAAAGCAACCCTATTTACAACTGCATCAAAAAGAACAAAATACCTGGGAATAAAGTCAACCAAGGAGGTGAAAGACCTGCACACTGAAAACTTGAAGACATTGATGAAGACATTGAAAGACACACCAATAAATGGAAAGATATCCTGTTCTCATGGAATGGAACAATTAATATTGTTAAAATATCCATGCTACCCGAAGCAGTGGACACAGGGAATGCAATCCCTCCCAAAATTCCATGGTATTTCCCCCCAAAATAGAGCAAATCCTCCTAATATCTGTGGGGAACCACAAAGGACCCCAAATAGCCAAAGAAACCCTGAAAAAAGAGAACGGGCTGGAGGCATCTCCCTCCCTGACGTCACACTCTGCTGAGAAGCTACAGTCACCAAAACAGTGTGGAACTGGCTCAAAACGGGCGCAGGGACCAGAGGAACAGGACAGAGAGACCAGAATTCAACCCACACGGACGGGGTCGGTGAATTTATGACACAGGGACCAAGGGCACACCAAGGAGCACGACACTCCCCACGATAAATGGTGCTGGGAAAACTGGACGCCCCATAACTCACGCTGGCTACCCTGCACACAAACCTGACCCAAACACCCAGCTTTCCACGCCAAGCCCTCCCTCGCTCACACGAAGACGGACCCCCTCAACGGTCAGTCGCCCACAGGAAGCTTCTCCCCACTTTTCCTCACCGTCTCTTCACCTTTTCCTCAGGCATCACCTGGGTCCTCAGGAAACCTAGTTCCCCAGTCAGCGTGGACGCAGCCCCATTTTGTCCTGAAGCCGAAACCCCAGCGAGTCCTAAGGAGACGGAGACCGAGCTCCTCTCAGCAGAGACGCTGAGCCGGGCGTCCTACCCGAAGGCCCCCGCCCCCGCCCCCGCGCCTGAGGCGGCTCAACTCCTCTCAGCTGCCCTCACAATGGAGTTCCATGGAACGAGCATGCGCTGTGGGTCAGAGAGGCGAACTCGGCGCCACCCTGTGGTCAGTGCAGGAAGTGCAGGCCGCGCCTCCCTCACAGGTCACTGGGGGCAGCGTGCCCTACTGACAGGACTGCTGAATCCATTAAACTGGAAATTCAAACGAAAATGGAGTCTCTATCCCAAAAGTTTTCTAAAAGTAGTTAAGGAACAATTAATTGGAAACCATTTGGAAGGAAGTGAATGTAGATGCAAACTTTACAACTTATACCAAATTCACTCAAAGTTATTCAGAGGCAAATTTTATTTTAGTTTATAATTTATGTTTGGCTGCGTTGGGTCTTCGTTGCTGCATGTGGGCTTTCTCTAGTTGCGTCGAGCGGGGCTACTCTTCGTTGCGGTGCACGGGCTTCTCATTGCGGTGGCTTCTCTTGTGAGCGAGCACGGGCTCTAGGCGCGCAGGCTTCAGTAGTTGTGCCGCGCAGGCTTGGTTGCTCTGCGGCATGTGGGATCTTCCCGGACCAGGGCTCGAGCCCGTGTCCCCTGCATTGGCAGGCGGACTCTTAACCACTGCGTCACCAGGGAAGTCCCCACAGACAAACTTTAAATACAAAACTATTCAAGGGGCTCCCCTGGTGGCGCAGTGGTTGAGAATCTGCCTGCTAATGCAGGGGACACGGGTTCGAGCCCTGGTCTGGGAAGATCCCACATGCCGCGGAGCAACCAGGCCCGTGAGCCACAACTCCTGAACCTGCGCGTCTGGAGCCTGTGCTCCGCAACAAGACAGGCCGCGATAGTGAGAGGCCCGCGCACCGCGATGAAGAGTGGCCCCCGCTTGCCACAACTAGAGAAAGCCTTCGCACAGAAACGAAGACCCAACACAGCCAAAAATAAATAAATTATTTAATCAATTAAAAAGAAAAGCTGTCTCTCAAATTTAACTTCCAGAATATATTCAGGAAAAACGCATACGCCCTTTTTGGCCAACCAAAGAAGCGGGCAATGCAAATCAACACTACAAAGAGGTATCACTTCGAGTCAGAAAAAAGGACCATCCTCACAAAGGGTAAAAACCAGATATGCAGGACAAGGAGAGGAGAAAAGGGAGCCTCGTTACGCTGAAGGGGGGAATGTAAATTGCCAACGGCCACTCTGGAGAAGTGTGCTGTGTTTCCTAAAACATCTAAAAAACAGAGCTACAAAGCATAGGGCGCTTCCACTCATGGGCCTATATGTTGGAAAATCCAAAAATCCACCGGACGCAGGCACCCCGTTTACTGCTGCTATGTTTACAACAGCCTCGACTTGGGTACAACTTCATAGTCCTTGGAAGGAAAAAATGGTGAAAGAAAATTTGATACTTAAGCACAACGGAATATTACTCAGCCCTGAAATCAATGAAATGAGGCCAGTTGCAGCAACTCAGGGGGACTTATGTATGGTCATTGAGAGTGAAATCAGTTAGACAGCAAGAGAAACTTATCATATCACTTATAAAGGGAATCTAAAAATCGCCAACCGTGAACTGAATTACAAACAGAACACCATCACACATTTACAAAACACACTTACGGCTGCTTAAGGGGAAAAGTGTGGTGCGGTGATGCATAAACCAGGAGGTTGAAATTGGCACAGATACCGTTCCATACGCCAATAATGTAATCGCCAAGACATACTCATGGTTCAAGGAACTGGACTCAGCACACTCTATTCACAGAAAAAACATATATCTGACTACTAGAAACTAGAAAAGAATTTATTGATGTCTCTCTGTAAGTGACTCAAGTGGATGTACAGCACCAAGAAACACAACATTGCAAATCAGCTCCAGCCCATTATAAAAATTAATTATAAAAAGAGAAAGACAGTGAGAGAGAGAGGAATTCTTACAAAATTCAATCAGGGGCTGTGAGGCAACTGGACTGACCACATCTACACTCACAGCTGAATGGGACGTAAGGCTGGACACCCTAACCCTAAACCCTAACCCTACCTTAACCCTAACCCTAACCCCACACTAACCCTAACCCTAAACCTAAACCCTAACCCTAACCCCTAACCCTAACCCAACCCTAAGCCTAACCCTAACCCCTAGCCCTAGCCCTAGCCCTAACCCTGACCCTAACCCCTAACCCTTAACCCCTAACCCCTAACCCTAACCAAGTTCACAAGTAAACTTCTCGCCCACCTGGAGAGAGTGATTTCATTTGAAAGAGTAAAGACACAATCAGCTCAGTAATTGGCCACGGGGGCTGGAGGGGCCAAGGTTAACCTGAGCTGGAGGAACGTGGGTGCCTGCCTGGATGCTCAGAGGCCAAGGGCTGTTCTGAGACCTGCTTGGACACCCGTGCAGATGGAACAAAGGATCCGCCCAGTCCCAAGAGGGCCCCACCGGCCCTCACGAACGCAACACCAGACTTCCCAGGTGGCGCAGTGGTTAAGAATCCACCTGCCAATGCAGGAGACACGGGTTTGAGCCCTGGTCAGGGAAGATCCCACATGCTGTGGAGCAACTAAGCCCGTGCACCACAACTACTGAGCCTGCGCTCTAGAACCCGCGAGCCACAACTGCTGAAGCCCACGCGCTTAGAGCCTGTGCTCTGCAACAAGAGAAGCCACCGCAATGAGAAGCCCCCACTCGCCGCAACTAGAGAAAGCCTCCGGGCAGCAATGCAGACCCAACACAGCCCAAAATTCATTAATTAATTAATTAATTAAGAAAAAAAAAAAAGGCAGCACCTGGGGGCTGGCAGACTGATGCACCAAGTCTTACATCACGTCTACTTAGTATCCTGCATGTCAGGGCCATGCTGGACCTGGGGCTGCCCAGACAGAGTGGGGCCTGCATCACCCTTCCCAGGAGGGAGGGTGGAGGGAAACCCTGCATGACCTCTGAGGCCCTAAGAACCCTTGACTAAGGCTGAGCTCAATTTGAAACAGTGGGTGACCAGAGCGGACATTTCATTCATCTATCAATGAGAATCCAGCACTGGAGGAGCAGAAAACAATGGCCTCGCTCAACCTTGACGCTAATCCCGACATGGACCCTAACCCTAAACACTGATCCTGACCCTAAGCCCTGACCTAACCTTAGCCTAACCCGTACCCTAAACCTGTACCTTACCCTAACCCATGCTCTACCCGTATCCTACCTGTACCCCAATTCTAACCCATACCCTAACACCCACTCTAACACAGAACCCTAACACCCTGAGACCAAAACCATAAACCTTCACCAATAAGCAAAACCATAACCATAACCAAACCATAAAATATAGTCATTAACCATACCCATAAATAACTCATTAACCATAAAACTTAAACCATAACAGCAACCATAAACCATACACAGCCCCAACCCTCACACCAGCCCCAGCCCTAATGCTAACCCTCCAAACCACTTACACCAAGCCAAGTCTAATCAGATTATACAACTACATCTTGAAAAAGAAAACTGGGGAATTCTCTGGTGGCCCAGTGGTTAGGACTCTGTGCTTTCACTGCCAAGGGCTCGGGTTCGATCCCTGACTGGGGAACTAAGATCCCACAAGCCATGGGACGTGGCCAAAATAAATAAATAAGTAAAATGAAATAAAACCACTATTTTAAAAAAGATTTTAAAAATAAAGGAAAAAAACAAGAAAACTACCCCAGTACAACTTATAAATAGGAATGTAAAAATCTATCACACAATAATAGCAACATGAAACCAACAGAACTTTAAATGGATAATGCCATAAGCAAGTATCTCTACACCAGGAATTTCAGGTTGCTCAACATATGAAAAGTAAGCAATGTATTCAACCACAATAATGGTGTGAAGTAAAAACACATAATCATATCAATTAATGCAAAACATCTACAATGAAAATCCAGTGTTATTTCATGAAAAACACTCAAGAAAGCAGGAATAAAAGGAAATTTGTTCAATATGGAAAAGAGTAGTACAAAAAGCCACAGCAAACATCATGCTCAACGTTAAAGACTGAAAGATTTACTCCTGAAATCAGGAACAGGGCCAGGAAGCTGGCCTTCATCACCGTTACTCAATAGTGTACTGGAAGTTCTACCCAGAATCTTGAGGAAAGAAAGAAAAGGCATCCATGGGTGAATGGAAAAATTAAAACCGTGTCTCTTCACAGAACATAGGTCACATCATCTTATATATAAAACTACCTATAATCAGCAAAGAAATTATTTGAGCTAATCAACTAATTAATAAGCAGTGTTACAGAACAAAACATCAATTCATGAAAATCTATCTTATATGCATACGCTGGCAAAAAATAATCTGAAAAAGAATTTATGAGAACAATTCCATTTTTAATAATGTCAACATCAATATTTAGGAGTATGTTTAATCAAGGTACAAGACTTGTTTTTATGTATGTAAAGTTGTATGTTTGAAATTACTGGAAAGTCAATTACTTTTCAAAACATCATGTCTGTCAACAGCATGCCAGAAAAGCAGAGAAAACATCAAACTTCCATATAGAAGCCAAGCCTTACCCAGATCCAGTTCACCCAAAGTCCACATGTCATTTAGAGGCACCGTGGGAAGGTTATATTAGGAGCCGCCGTGTTCCGTATTGTGGACGACCTGGATATGGTAGAAACAGTGGGATTTTTGAATTCCAATTTTCCACTTCATTCCACAAAAAAACTATTAGAACTAATAAATCAATTCAGTAAAGTTGCAAAATCAATACACAGAAATCAGTTGCCTTTCTAAACACTAATAATGAACCATCAGAAAGAGAAAGAAAGCAACCCTATTTACAACTGCATCAAAAAGAACAAAATACCTGGGAATAAAGTCAACCAAGGAGGTGAAAGACCTGCACACTGAAAACTTGAAGACATTGATGAAGACATTGAAAGACACACCAATAAATGGAAAGATATCCTGTTCTCATGGAATGGAACAATTAATATTGTTAAAATATCCATGCTACCCGAAGCAGTGGACACAGGGAATGCAATCCCTCCCAAAATTCCATGGTATTTCCCCCCAAAATAGAGCAAATCCTCCTAATATCTGTGGGGAACCACAAAGGACCCCAAATAGCCAAAGAAACCCTGAAAAAAGAGAACGGGCTGGAGGCATCTCCCTCCCTGACGTCACACTCTGCTCAGAAGCTACAGTCACCAAAACAGTGTGGAACTGGCTCAAAACGGGCGCAGGGACCAGAGGAACAGGACAGAGAGACCAGAATTCAACCCACACGGACGGGGTCGGTGAATTTATGACACAGGGACCAAGGGCACACCAAGGAGCACGACACTCCCCACGATAAATGGTGCTGGGAAAACTGGACGCCCCATAACTCACGCTGGCTACCCTGCACACAAACCTGACCCAAACAGCCAGCTTTCCACGCCAAGCCCTCCCTCGCTCACACGAAGACGGACCCCCTCAACGGTCAGTCGCCCACAGGAAGCTTCTCCCCACTTTTCCTCACCGTCTCTTCACCTTTTCCTCAGGCATCACCTGGGTCCTCAGGAAACCTAGTTCCCCAGTCAGCGTGGACGCAGCCCCATTTTGTCCTGAAGCCGAAACCCCAGCGAGTCCTAAGGAGACGGAGACCGAGCTCCTCTCAGCAGAGACGCTGAGCCGGGCGTCCTACCCGAAGGCCCCCGCCCCCGCCCCCGCGCCTGAGGCGGCTCAACTCCTCTCAGCTGCCCTCACAATGGAGTTCCATGGAAGGAGCATGCGCTGTGGGTCAGAGAGGCGAACTCGGCGCCACCCTGTGGTCAGTGCAGGAAGTGCAGGCCGCGCCTCCCTCACAGGTCACTGGGGGCAGCGTGCCCTACTGACAGGACTGCTGAATCCATTAAACTGGAAATTCAAACGAAAATGGAGTCTCTATCCCAAAAGTTTTCTAAAAGTAGTTAAGGAACAATTAATTGGAAACCATTTGGAAGGAAGTGAATGTAGATGCAAACTTTACAACTTATACCAAATTCACTCAAAGTTATTCAGAGGCAAATTTTATTTTAGTTTATAATTTATGTTTGGCTGCGTTGGGTCTTCGTTGCTGCATGTGGGCTTTCTCTAGTTGCGTCGAGCGGGGCTACTCTTCGTTGCGGTGCACGGGCTTCTCATTGCGGTGGCTTCTCTTGTGAGCGAGCACGGGCTCTAGGCGCGCAGGCTTCAGTAGTTGTGCCGCGCAGGCTTGGTTGCTCTGCGGCATGTGGGATCTTCCCGGACCAGGGCTCGAGCCCGTGTCCCCTGCATTGGCAGGCGGACTCTTAACCACTGCGTCACCAGGGAAGTCCCCACAGACAAACTTTAAATACAAAACTATTCAAGGGGCTCCCCTGGTGGCGCAGTGGTTGAGAATCTGCCTGCTAATGCAGGGGACACGGGTTCGAGCCCTGGTCTGGGAAGATCCCACATGCCGCGGAGCAACCAGGCCCGTGAGCCACAACTCCTGAACCTGCGCGTCTGGAGCCTGTGCTCCGCAACAAGACAGGCCGCGATAGTGAGAGGCCCGCGCACCGCCATGAAGAGTGGCCCCCGCTTGCCACAACTAGAGAAAGCCTTCGCACAGAAACGAAGACCCAACACAGCCAAAAATAAATAAATTATTTAATCAATTAAAAAGAAAAGCTGTCTCTCAAATTTAACTTCCAGAATATATTCAGGAAAAACGCATACGCCCTTTTTGGCCAACCAAAGAAGCGGGCAATGCAAATCAACACTACAAAGAGGTATCACTTCGAGTCAGAAAAAAGGACCATCCTCACAAAGGGTAAAAACCAGATATGCAGGACAAGGAGAGGAGAAAAGGGAGCCTCGTTACGCTGAAGGGGGGAATGTAAATTGCCAACGGCCACTCTGGAGAAGTGTGCTGTGTTTCCTAAAACATCTAAAAAACAGAGCTACAAAGCATAGGGCGCTTCCACTCATGGGCCTATATGTTGGAAAATCCAAAAATCCACCGGACGCAGGCACCCCGTTTACTGCTGCTATGTTTACAACAGCCTCGACTTGGGTACAACTTCATAGTCCTTGGAAGGAAAAAATGGTGAAAGAAAATTTGATACTTAAGCACAACGGAATATTACTCAGCCCTGAAATCAATGAAATGAGGCCAGTTGCAGCAACTCAGGGGGACTTATGTATGGTCATTGAGAGTGAAATCAGTTAGACAGCAAGAGAAACTTATCATATCACTTATAAAGGGAATCTAAAAATCGCCAACCGTGAACTGAATTACAAACAGAACACCATCACACATTTACAAAACACACTTACGGCTGCTTAAGGGGAAAAGTGTGGTGCGGTGATGCATAAACCAGGAGGTTGAAATTGGCACAGATACCGTTCCATACGCCAATAATGTAATCGCCAAGACATACTCATGGTTCAAGGAACTGGACTCAGCACACTCTATTCACAGAAAAAACATATATCTGACTACTAGAAACTAGAAAAGAATTTATTGATGTCTCTCTGTAAGTGACTCAAGTGGATGTACAGCAACAAGAAACACAACATTGCAAATCAGCTCCAGCCCATTATAAAAATTAATTATAAAAAGAGAAAGACAGTGAGAGAGAGAGGAATTCTTACAAAATTCAATCAGGGGCTGTGAGGCAACTGGACTGACCACATCTACACTCACAGCTGAATGGGACGTAAGGCTGGACACCCTAACCCTAAACCCTAACCCTAACCCAACCCTAACCCTACCTTAACCCTAACCCTAACCCAACACTAACCCTAACCCTGAACCTAAACCCTAACCCTAACCCCTAACCCTAACCCAACCCTAAGCCTAACCCTAACCCCTAGCCCTAGCCCTAGCCCTAACCCTGACCCTAACCCCTAACCCTTAACCCCTAACCCCTAACCCTAACCAAGTTCACAAGTAAACTTCTCGCCCACCTGGAGAGAGTGATTTCATTTGAAAGAGTAAAGACACAATCAGCTCAGTAATTGGCCACGGGGGCTGGAGGGGCCAAGGTTAACCTGAGCTGGAGGAACGTGGGTGCCTGCCTGGATGCTCAGAGGCCAAGGGCTGTTCTGAGACCTGCTTGGACACCCGTGCAGATGGAACAAAGGATCCGCCCAGTCCCAAGAGGGCCCCACCGGCCCTCACGAACGCAACACCAGACTTCCCAGGTGGCGCAGTGGTTAAGAATCCACCTGCCAATGCAGGAGACACGGGTTTGAGCCCTGGTCAGGGAAGATCCCACATGCTGTGGAGCAACTAAGCCCGTGCACCACAACTACTGAGCCTGCGCTCTAGAACCCGCGAGCCCCAACTGCTGAAGCCCACGCGCTTAGAGCCTGTGCTCTGCAACAAGAGAAGCCACCGCAATGAGAAGCCCCCACTCGCCGCAACTAGAGAAAGCCTCCGGGCAGCAATGCAGACCCAACACAGCCCAAAATTCATTAATTAATTAATTAATTAAGGAAAAAAAAAAAGGCAGCACCTGGGGGCTGGCAGACTGATGCACCAAGTCTTACATCACGTCTACTTAGTATCCTGCATGTCAGGGCCATGCTGGACCTGGGGCTGCCCAGACAGAGTGGGGCCTGCATCACCCTTCCCAGGAGGGAGGGTGGAGGGAAACCCTGCATGACCTCTGAGGCCCTAAGAACCCTTGACTAAGGCTGAGCTCAATTTGAAACAGTGGGTGACCAGAGCGGACATTTCATTCATCTATCAATGAGAATCCAGCACTGGAGGAGCAGAAAACAATGGCCTCGCTCAACCTTGACGCTAATCCCGACATGGACCCTAACCCTAAACTCTGATCCTGACCCTAAGCCCTGACCTAACCTTAGCCTAACCCGTACCCTAAACCTGTACCTTACCCTAACCCATGCTCTACCCGTATCCTACCTGTACCCCAATTCTAACCCATACCCTAACACCCACTCTAACACAGAACCCTAACACCCTGAGACCAAAACCATAAACCTTCACCAATAAGCAAAACCATAACCATAACCAAACCATAAAATATAGTCATTAACCATACCCATAAATAACTCATTAACCATAAAACTTAAACCATAACAGCAACCATAAACCATACACAGCCCCAACCCTCACACCAGCCCCAGCCCTAATGCTAACCCTCCAAACCACTTACACCAAGCCAAGTCTAATCAGATTATACAACTACATCTTGAAAAAGAAAACTGGGGAATTCTCTGGTGGCCCAGTGGTTAGGACTCTGTGCTTTCACTGCCAAGGGCTCGGGTTCGATCCCTGACTGGGGAACTAAGATCCCACAAGCCATGGGACGTGGCCAAAATAAATAAATAAGTAAAATGAAATAAAACCACTATTTTAAAAAAGATTTTAAAAATAAAGGAAAAAAACAAGAAAACTACCCCAGTACAACTTATAAATAGGAATGTAAAAATCTATCACACAATAATAGCAACATGAAACCAACAGAACTTTAAATGGATAATGCCATAAGCAAGTATCTCTACACCAGGAATTTCAGGTTGCTCAACATATGAAAAGTAAGCAATGTATTCAACCACAATAATGGTGTGAAGTAAAAACACATAATCATATCAATTAATGCAAAACATCTACAATGAAAATCCAGTGTTATTTCATGAAAAACACTCAAGAAAGCAGGAATAAAAGGAAATTTGTTCAATATGGAAAAGAGTAGTACAAAAAGCCACAGCAAACATCATGCTCAACGTTAAAGACTGAAAGATTTACTCCTGAAATCAGGAACAGGGCCAGGAAGCTGGCCTTCATCACCGTTACTCAATAGTGTACTGGAAGTTCTACCCAGAATCTTGAGGAAAGAAAGAAAAGGCATCCATGGGTGAATGGAAAAATTAAAACCGTGTCTCTTCACAGAACATAGGTCACATCATCTTATATATAAAACTACCTATAATCAGCAAAGAAATTATTTGAGCTAATCAACTAATTAATAAGCAGTGTTACAGAACAAAACATCAATTCATGAAAATCTATCTTATATGCATACGCTGGCAAAAAATAATCTGAAAAAGAATTTATGAGAACAATTCCATTTTTAATAATGTCAACATCAATATTTAGGAGTATGTTTAATCAAGGTACAAGACTTGTTTTTATGTATGTAAAGTTGTATGTTTGAAATTACTGGAAAGTCAATTACTTTTCAAAACATCATGTCTGTCAACAGCATGCCAGAAAAGCAGAGAAAACATCAAACTTCCATATAGAAGCCAAGCCTTACCCAGATCCAGTTCACCCAAAGTCCACATGTCATTTAGAGGCACCGTGGGAAGGTTATATTAGGAGCCGCCGTGTTCCGTGTTGTGGACGACCTGGATATGGTAGAAACAGTGGGATTTTTGAATTCCAATTTTCCACTTCATTCCACAAAAAAACTATTAGAACTAATAAATCAATTCAGTAAAGTTGCAAAATCAATACACAGAAATCAGTTGCCTTTCTAAACACTAATAATGAACCATCAGAAAGAGAAAGAAAGCAACCCTATTTACAACTGCATCAAAAAGAACAAAATACCTGGGAATAAAGTCAACCAAGGAGGTGAAAGACCTGCACACTGAAAACTTGAAGACATTGATGAAGACATTGAAAGACACACCAATAAATGGAAAGATATCCTGTTCTCATGGAATGGAACAATTAATATTGTTAAAATATCCATGCTACCCGAAGCAGTGGACACAGGGAATGCAATCCCTCCCAAAATTCCATGGTATTTCCCCCCAAAATAGAGCAAATCCTCCTAATATCTGTGGGGAACCACAAAGGACCCCAAATAGCCAAAGAAACCCTGAAAAAAGAGAACGGGCTGGAGGCATCTCCCTCCCTGACGTCACACTCTGCTCAGAAGCTACAGTCACCAAAACAGTGTGGAACTGGCTCAAAACGGGCGCAGGGACCAGAGGAACAGGACAGAGAGACCAGAATTCAACCCACACGGACGGGGTCGGTGAATTTATGACACAGGGACCAAGGGCACACCAAGGAGCACGACACTCCCCACGATAAATGGTGCTGGGAAAACTGGACGCCCCATAACTCACGCTGGCTACCCTGCACACAAACCTGACCAAACACCCAGCTTTCCACGCCAAGCCCTCCCTCGCTCACACGAAGACGGACCCCCTCAACGGTCAGTCGCCCACAGGAAGCTTCTCCCCACTTTTCCTCACCGTCTCTTCACCTTTTCCTCAGGCATCACCTGGGTCCTCAGGAAACCTAGTTCCCTAGTCAGCGTGGACGCAGCCCCATTTTGTCCTGAAGCCGAAACCCCAGCGAGTCCTGAGGAGACGGAGACCGAGCTCCTCTCAGCAGAGACGCTGAGCCGGGCGTCCTACCCGAAGGCCCCCGCCCCCGCCCCCGCGCCTGAGGCGGCTCAACTCCTCTCAGCTGCCCTCACAATGGAGTTCCATGGAACGAGCATGCGCTGTGGGTCAGAGAGGCGAACTCGGCGCCACCCTGTGGTCAGTGCAGAAAGTGCAGGCCGCGCCTCCCTCACAGGTCACTGGAGGCAGCGTGCCCTACTGACAGGACTGCTGAATCCATTAAACTGGAAATTCAAACGAAAATGGAGTCTCTATCCCAAAAGTTTTCTAAAAGTAGTTAAGGAACAATTAATTGGAAACCATTTGGAAGGAAGTGAATGTAGATGCAAACTTTACAACTTATACCAAATTCACTCAAAGTTATTCAGAGGCAAATTTTATTTTAGTTTATAATTTATGTTTGGCTGCGTTGGGTCTTCGTTGCTGCATGTGGGCTTTCTCTAGTTGCGTCGAGCGGGGCTACTCTTCGTTGCGGTGCACGGGCTTCTCATTGCGGTGGCTTCTCTTGTGAGCGAGCACGGGCTCTAGGCGCGCAGGCTTCAGTAGTTGTGCCGCGCAGGCTTGGTTGCTCTGCGGCATGTGGGATCTTCCCGGACCAGGGCTCGAGCCCGTGTCCCCTGCATTGGCAGGCGGACTCTTAACCACTGCGTCACCAGGGAAGTCCCCACAGACAAACTTTAAATACAAAACTATTCAAGGGGCTCCCCTGGTGGCGCAGTGGTTGAGAATCTGCCTGCTAATGCAGGGGACACGGGTTCGAGCCCTGGTCTGGGAAGATCCCACATGCCGCGGAGCAACCAGGCCCGTGAGCCACAACTCCTGAACCTGCGCGTCTGGAGCCTGTGCTCCGCAACAAGACAGGCCGCGATAGTGAGAGGCCCGCGCACCGCCATGAAGAGTGGCCCCCGCTTGCCACAACTAGAGAAAGCCTTCGCACAGAAACGAAGACCCAACACAGCCAAAAATAAATAAATTATTTAATCAATTAAAAAGAAAAGCTGTCTCTCAAATTTAACTTCCAGAATATATTCAGGAAAAACGCATACGCCCTTTTTGGCCAACCAAAGAAGCGGGCAATGCAAATCAACACTACAAAGAGGTATCACTTCGAATCAGAAAAAAGGACCATCCTCACAAAGGGTAAAAACCAGATATGCAGGACAAGGAGAGGAGAAAAGGGAGCCTCGGTACGCTGAAGGGGGGAATGTAAATTGCCAACGGCCACTCTGGAGAAGTGTGCTGTGTTTCCTAAAACATCTAAAAAACAGAGCTACAAAGCATAGGGCGCTTCCACTCATGGGCCTATATGTTGGAAAATCCAAAAATCCACCGGACGCAGGCACCCCGTTTACTGCTGCTATGTTTACAACAGCCTCGACTTGGGTACAACTTCATAGTCCTTGGAAGGAAAAAATGGTGAAAGAAAATTTGATACTTAAGCACAACGGAATATTACTCAGCCCTGAAATCAATGAAATGAGGCCAGTTGCAGCAACTCAGGGGGACTTATGTATGGTCATTGAGAGTGAAATCAGTTAGACAGCAAGAGAAACTTATCATATCACTTATAAAGGGAATCTAAAAATCGCCAACCGTGAACTGAATTACAAACAGAACACCATCACACATTTACAAAACACACTTACGGCTGCTTAAGGGGAAAAGTGTGGTGCGGTGATGCATAAACCAGGAGGTTGAAATTGGCACAGATACCGTTCCATACGCCAATAATGTAATCGCCAAGACATACTCATGGTTCAAGGAACTGGACTCAGCACACTCTATTCACAGAAAAAACATATACCTGACTACTAGAAACTAGAAAAGAATTTATTGATGTCTCTCTGTAAGTGACTCAAGTGGATGTACAGCACCAAGAAACACAACATTGCAAATCAGCTCCAGCCCATTATAAAAATTAATTATAAAAAGAGAAAGACAGTGAGAGAGAGAGGAATTCTTACAAAATTCAATCAGGGGCTGTGAGGCAACTGGACTGACCACATCTACACTCACAGCTGAATGGGACGTAAGGCTGGACACCCTAACCCTAAACCCTAACCCTAACCCAACCCTAACCCTACCTTAACCCTAACCCTAACCCAACACTAACCCTAACCCTGAACCTAAACCCTAACCCTAACCCCTAACCCTAACCCAACCCTAAGCCTAACGCTAACCCCTAGCCCTAGCCCTAACCCTGACCCTAACCCCTAACCCTTAACCCCTAACCCCTAACCCTAACCAAGTTCACAAGTAAACTTCTCGCCCACCTGGAGAGAGTGATTTCATTTGAAAGAGTAAAGACACAATCAGCTCAGTAATTGGCCACGGGGGCTGGAGGGGCCAAGGTTAACCTGAGCTGGAGGAACGTGGGTGCCTGCCTGGATGCTCAGAGGCCAAGGGCTGTTCTGAGACCTGCTTGGACACCCGTGCAGATGGAACAAAGGATCCGCCCAGTCCCAAGAGGGCCCCACCGGCCCTCACGAACGCAACACCAGACTTCCCAGGTGGCGCAGTGGTTAAGAATCCACCTGCCAATGCAGGAGACACGGGTTTGAGCCCTGGTCAGGGAAGATCCCACATGCTGTGGAGCAACTAAGCCCGTGCACCACAACTACTGAGCCTGCGCTCTAGAACCCGCGAGCCCCAACTGCTGAAGCCCACGCGCTTAGAGCCTGTGCTCTGCAACAAGAGAAGCCACCGCAATGAGAAGCCCCCACTCGCCGCAACTAGAGAAAGCCTCCGGGCAGCAATGCAGACCCAACACAGCCCAAAATTCATTAATTAATTAATTAATTAAGAAAAAAAAAAAAAGGCAGCACCTGGGGGCTGGCAGACTGATGCACCAAGTCTTACATCACGTCTACTTAGTATCCTGCATGTCAGGGCCATGCTGGACCTGGGGCTGCCCAGACAGAGTGGGGCCTGCATCACCCTTCCCAGGAGGGAGGGTGGAGGGAAACCCTGCATGACCTCTGAGGCCCTAAGAACCCTTGACTAAGGCTGAGCTCAATTTGAAACAGTGGGTGACCAGAGCAGACATTTCATTCATCTATCAATGAGAATCCAGCACTGGAGGAGCAGAAAACAATGGCCTCGCTCAACCTTGACGCTAATCCTGACATGGACCCTAACCCTAAACTCTGATCCTGACCCTAAGCCCTGACCTAACCTTAGCCTAACCCGTACCCTAAACCTGTACCTTACCCTAACCCATGCTCTACCCGTATCCTACCTGTACCCCAATTCTAACCCATACCCTAACACCCACTCTAACACAGAACCCTAACACCCTGAGACCAAAACCATAAACCTTAACCAATAAGCAAAACCATAACCATAACCAAACCATAAAATATAGTCATTAACCATACCCATAAATAACTCATTAACCATAAAACTTAAACCATAACAGCAACCATAAACCATACACAGCCCCAACCCTCACACCAGCCCCAGCCCTAATGCTAACCCTCCAAACCACTTACACCAAGCCAAGTCTAATCAGATTATACAACTACATCTTGAAAAAGAAAACTGGGGAATTCTCTGGTGGCCCAGTGGTTAGGACTCTGTGCTTTCACTGCCAAGGGCTCGGGTTCGATCCCTGACTGGGGAACTAAGATCCCACAAGCCATGGGACGTGGCCAAAATAAATAAATAATTAAAATGAAATAAAACCACTATTTTAAAAAAGATTTTAAAAATAAAGGAAAAAAACAAGAAAACTACCCCAGTACAACTTATAAATAGGAATGTAAAAATCTATCACACAATAATAGCAACATGAAACCAACAGAACTTTAAATGGATAATGCCATAAGCAAGTATCTCTACACCAGGAATTTCAGGTTGCTCAACATATGAAAAGTAAGCAATGTATTCAACCACAATAATGGTGTGAAGTAAAAACACATAATCATATCAATTAATGCAAAACATCTACAATGAAAATCCAGTGTTATTTCATGAAAAACACTCAAGAAAGCAGGAATAAAAGGAAATTTGTTCAATATGGAAAAGAGTAGTACAAAAAGCCACAGCAAACATCATGCTCAACGTTAAAGACTGAAAGATTTACTCCTGAAATCAGGAACAGGGCCAGGAAGCTGGCCTTCATCACCGTTACTCAATAGTGTACTGGAAGTTCTACCCAGAATCTTGAGGAAAGAAAGAAAAGGCATCCATGGGTGAATGGAAAAATTAAAACCGTGTCTCTTCACAGAACATAGGTCACATCATCTTATATATAAAACTACCTATAATCAGCAAAGAAATTATTTGAGCTAATCAACTAATTAATAAGCAGTGTTACAGAACAAAACATCAATTCATGAAAATCTATCTTATATGCATACGCTGGCAAAAAATAATCTGAAAAAGAATTTATGAGAACAATTCCATTTTTAATAATGTCAACATCAATATTTAGGAGTATGTTTAATCAAGGTACAAGACTTGTTTTTATGTATGTAAAGTTGTATGTTTGAAATTACTGGAAAGTCAATTACTTTTCAAAACATCATGTCTGTCAACAGCATGCCAGAAAAGCAGAGAAAACATCAAACTTCCATATAGAAGCCAAGCCTTACCCAGATCCAGTTCACCCAAAGTCCACATGTCATTTAGAGGCACTGTGGGAAGGTTATATTAGGAGCCGCCGTGTTCCGTGTTGTGGACGACCTGGATATGGTAGAAACAGTGGGATTTTTGAATTCCAATTTTCCACTTCATTCCACAAAAAAACTATTAGAACTAATAAATCAATTCAGTAAAGTTGCAAAATCAATACACAGAAATCAGTTGCCTTTCTAAACACTAATAATGAACCATCAGAAAGAGAAAGAAAGCAACCCTATTTACAACTGCATCAAAAAGAACAAAATACCTGGGAATAAAGTCAACCAAGGAGGTGAAAGACCTGCACACTGAAAACTTTAAGACATTGATGAAGACATTGAAAGACACACCAATAAATGGAAAGATATCCTGTTCTCATGGAATGGAACAATTAATATTGTTAAAATATCCATGCTACCCGAAGCAGTGGACACAGGGAATGCAATCCCTCCCAAAATTCCATGGTATTTCCCCCCAAAATAGAGCAAATCCTCCTAATATCTGTGGGGAACCACAAAGGACCCCAAATAGCCAAAGAAACCCTGAAAAAAGAGAACGGGCTGGAGGCATCTCCCTCCCTGACGTCACACTCTGCTCAGAAGCTACAGTCACCAAAACAGTGTGGAACTGGCTCAAAACGGGCGCAGGGACCAGAGGAACAGGACAGAGAGACCAGAATTCAACCCACACGGACGGGGTCGGTGAATTTATGACACAGGGACCAAGGGCACACCAAGGAGCACGACACTCCCCACGATAAATGGTGCTGGGAAAACTGGACGCCCCATAACTCACGCTGGCTACCCTGCACACAAACCTGACCCAAACACCCAGCTTTCCACGCCAAGCCCTCCCTCGCTCACACGAAGACGGACCCCCTCAACGGTCAGTCGCCCACAGGAAGCTTCTCCCCACTTTTCCTCACCGTCTCTTCACCTTTTCCTCAGGCATCACCTGGGTCCTCAGGAAACCTAGTTCCCCAGTCAGCGTGGACGCAGCCCCATTTTGTCCTGAAGCCGAAACCCCAGCGAGTCCTGAGGAGACGGAGACCGAGCTCCTCTCAGCAGAGACGCTGAGCCGGGCGTCCTACCCGAAGGCCCCCGCCCCCGCCCCCGCGCCTGAGGCGGCTCAACTCCTCTCAGCTGCCCTCACAATGGAGTTCCATGGAAGGAGCATGCGCTGTGGGTCAGAGAGGCGAACTCGGCGCCACCCTGTGGTCAGTGCAGGAAGTGCAGGCCGCGCCTCCCTCACAGGTCACTGGGGGCAGCGTGCCCTACTGACAGGACTGCTGAATCCATTAAACTGGAAATTCAAACGAAAATGGAGTCTCTATCCCAAAAGTTTTCTAAAAGTAGTTAAGGAACAATTAATTGGAAACCATTTGGAAGGAAGTGAATGTAGATGCAAACTTTACAACTTATACCAAATTCACTCAAAGTTATTCAGAGGCAAATTTTATTTTAGTTTATAATTTATGTTTGGCTGCGTTGGGTCTTCGTTGCTGCATGTGGGCTTTCTCTAGTTGCGTCGAGCGGGGCTACTCTTCGTTGCGGTGCACGGGCTTCTCATTGCGGTGGCTTCTCTTGTGAGCGAGCACGGGCTCTAGGCGCGCAGGCTTCAGTAGTTGTGCCGCGCAGGCTTGGTTGCTCTGCGGCATGTGGGATCTTCCCGGACCAGGGCTCGAGCCCGTGTCCCCTGCATTGGCAGGCGGACTCTTAACCACTGCGTCACCAGGGAAGTCCCCACAGACAAACTTTAAATACAAAACTATTCAAGGGGCTCCCCTGGTGGCGCAGTGGTTGAGAATCTGCCTGCTAATGCAGGGGACACGGGTTCGAGCCCTGGTCTGGGAAGATCCCACATGCCGCGGAGCAACCAGGCCCGTGAGCCACAACTCCTGAACCTGCGCGTCTGGAGCCTGTGCTCCGCAACAAGACAGGCCGCGATAGTGAGAGGCCCGCGCACCGCCATGAAGAGTGGCCCCCGCTTGCCACAACTAGAGAAAGCCTTCGCACAGAAACGAAGACCCAACACAGCCAAAAATAAATAAATTATTTAATCAATTAAAAAGAAAAGCTGTCTCTCAAATTTAACTTCCAGAATATATTCAGGAAAAACGCATACGCCCTTTTTGGCCAACCAAAGAAGCGGGCAATGCAAATCAACACTACAAAGAGGTATCACTTCGAATCAGAAAAAAGGACCATCCTCACAAAGGGTAAAAACCAGATATGCAGGACAAGGAGAGGAGAAAAGGGAGCCTCGTTACGCTGAAGGGGGGAATGTAAATTGCCAACGGCCACTCTGGAGAAGTGTGCTGTGTTTCCTAAAACATCTAAAAAACAGAGCTACAAAGCATAGGGCGCTTCCACTCATGGGCCTATATGTTGGAAAATCCAAAAATCCACCGGACGCAGGCACCCCGTTTACTGCTGCTATGTTTACAACAGCCTCGACTTGGGTACAACTTCATAGTCCTTGGAAGGAAAAAATGGTGAAAGAAAATTTGATACTTAAGCACAACGGAATATTACTCAGCCCTGAAATCAATGAAATGAGGCCAGTTGCAGCAACTCAGGGGGACTTATGTATGGTCATTGAGAGTGAAATCAGTTAGACAGCAAGAGAAACTTATCATATCACTTATAAAGGGAATCTAAAAATCGCCAACCGTGAACTGAATTACAAACAGAACACCATCACACATTTACAAAACACACTTACGGCTGCTTAAGGGGAAAAGTGTGGTGCGGTGATGCATAAACCAGGAGGTTGAAATTGGCACAGATACCGTTCCATACGCCAATAATGTAATCGCCAAGACATACTCATGGTTCAAGGAACTGGACTCAGCACACTCTATTCACAGAAAAAACATATACCTGACTACTAGAAACTAGAAAAGAATTTATTGATGTCTCTCTGTAAGTGACTCAAGTGGATGTACAGCACCAAGAAACACAACATTGCAAATCAGCTCCAGCCCATTATAAAAATTAATTATAAAAAGAGAAAGACAGTGAGAGAGAGAGGAATTCTTACAAAATTCAATCAGGGGCTGTGAGGCAACTGGACTGACCACATCTACACTCACAGCTGAATGGGACGTAAGGCTGGACACCCTAACCCTAAACCCTAACCCTAACCCAACCCTAACCCTACCTTAACCCTAACCCTAACCCAACACTAACCCTAACCCTGAACCTAAACCCTAACCCTAACCCCTAACCCTAACCCAACCCTAAGCCTAACCCTAACCCCTAGCCCTAGCCCTAACCCTGACCCTAACCCCTAACCCTTAACCCCTAACCCCTAACCCTAACCAAGTTCACAAGTAAACTTCTCGCCCACCTGGAGAGAGTGATTTCATTTGAAAGAGTAAAGACACAATCAGCTCAGTAATTGGCCACGGGGGCTGGAGGGGCCAAGGTTAACCTGAGCTGGAGGAACGTGGGTGCCTGCCTGGATGCTCAGAGGCCAAGGGCTGTTCTGAGACCTGCTTGGACACCCGTGCAGATGGAACAAAGGATCCGCCCAGTCCCAAGAGGGCCCCACCGGCCCTCACGAACGCAACACCAGACTTCCCAGGTGGCGCAGTGGTTAAGAATCCACCTGCCAATGCAGGAGACACGGGTTTGAGCCCTGGTCAGGGAAGATCCCACATGCTGTGGAGCAACTAAGCCCGTGCACCACAACTACTGAGCCTGCGCTCTAGAACCCGCGAGCCCCAACTGCTGAAGCCCACGCGCTTAGAGCCTGTGCTCTGCAACAAGAGAAGCCACCGCAATGAGAAGCCCCCACTCGCCGCAACTAGAGAAAGCCTCCGGGCAGCAATGCAGACCCAACACAGCCCAAAATTCATTAATTAATTAATTAATTAAGAAAAAAAAAAAAAGGCAGCACCTGGGGGCTGGCAGACTGATGCACCAAGTCTTACATCACGTCTACTTAGTATCCTGCATGTCAGGGCCATGCTGGACCTGGGGCTGCCCAGACAGAGTGGGGCCTGCATCACCCTTCCCAGGAGGGAGGGTGGAGGGAAACCCTGCATGACCTCTGAGGCCCTAAGAACCCTTGACTAAGGCTGAGCTCAATTTGAAACAGTGGGTGACCAGAGCAGACATTTCATTCATCTATCAATGAGAATCCAGCACTGGAGGAGCAGAAAACAATGGCCTCGCTCAACCTTGACGCTAATCCTGACATGGACCCTAACCCTAAACTCTGATCCTGACCCTAAGCCCTGACCTAACCTTAGCCTAACCCGTACCCTAAACCTGTACCTTACCCTAACCCATGCTCTACCCGTATCCTACCTGTACCCCAATTCTAACCCATACCCTAACACCCACTCTAACACAGAACCCTAACACCCTGAGACCAAAACCATAAACCTTAACCAATAAGCAAAACCATAACCATAACCAAACCATAAAATATAGTCATTAACCATACCCATAAATAACTCATTAACCATAAAACTTAAACCATAACAGCAACCATAAACCATACACAGCCCCAACCCTCACACCAGCCCCAGCCCTAATGCTAACCCTCCAAACCACTTACACCAAGCCAAGTCTAATCAGATTATACAACTACATCTTGAAAAAGAAAACTGGGGAATTCTCTGGTGGCCCAGTGGTTAGGACTCTGTGCTTTCACTGCCAAGGGCTCGGGTTCGATCCCTGACTGGGGAACTAAGATCCCACAAGCCATGGGACGTGGCCAAAATAAATAAATAATTAAAATGAAATAAAACCACTATTTTAAAAAAGATTTTAAAAATAAAGGAAAAAAACAAGAAAACTACCCCAGTACAACTTATAAATAGGAATGTAAAAATCTATCACACAATAATAGCAACATGAAACCAACAGAACTTTAAATGGATAATGCCATAAGCAAGTATCTACACCAGGAATTTCAGGTTGCTCAACATATGAAAAGTAAGCAATGTATTCAACCACAATAATGGTGTGAAGTAAAAACACATAATCATATCAATTAATGCAAAACATCTACAATGAAAATCCAGTGTTATTTCATGAAAAACACTCAAGAAAGCAGGAATAAAAGGAAATTTGTTCAATATGGAAAAGAGTAGTACAAAAAGCCACAGCAAACATCATGCTCAACGTTAAAGACTGAAAGATTTACTCCTGAAATCAGGAACAGGGCCAGGAAGCTGGCCTTCATCACCGTTACTCAATAGTGTACTGGAAGTTCTACCCAGAATCTTGAGGAAAGAAAGAAAAGGCATCCATGGGTGAATGGAAAAATTAAAACCGTGTCTCTTCACAGAACATAGGTCACATCATCTTATATATAAAACTACCTATAATCAGCAAAGAAATTATTTGAGCTAATCAACTAATTAATAAGCAGTGTTACAGAACAAAACATCAATTCATGAAAATCTATCTTATATGCATACGCTGGCAAAAAATAATCTGAAAAAGAATTTATGAGAACAATTCCATTTTTAATAATGTCAACATCAATATTTAGGAGTATGTTTAATCAAGGTACAAGACTTGTTTTTATGTATGTAAAGTTGTATGTTTGAAATTACTGGAAAGTCAATTACTTTTCAAAACATCATGTCTGTCAACAGCATGCCAGAAAAGCAGAGAAAACATCAAACTTCCATATAGAAGCCAAGCCTTACCCAGATCCAGTTCACCCAAAGTCCACATGTCATTTAGAGGCACTGTGGGAAGGTTATATTAGGAGCCGCCGTGTTCCGTGTTGTGGACGACCTGGATATGGTAGAAACAGTGGGATTTTTGAATTCCAATTTTCCACTTCATTCCACAAAAAAACTATTAGAACTAATAAATCAATTCAGTAAAGTTGCAAAATCAATACACAGAAATCAGTTGCCTTTCTAAACACTAATAATGAACCATCAGAAAGAGAAAGAAAGCAACCCTATTTACAACTGCATCAAAAAGAACAAAATACCTGGGAATAAAGTCAACCAAGGAGGTGAAAGACCTGCACACTGAAAACTTTAAGACATTGATGAAGACATTGAAAGACACACCAATAAATGGAAAGATATCCTGTTCTCATGGAATGGAACAATTAATATTGTTAAAATATCCATGCTACCCGAAGCAGTGGACACAGGGAATGCAATCCCTCCCAAAATTCCATGGTATTTCCCCCCAAAATAGAGCAAATCCTCCTAATATCTGTGGGGAACCACAAAGGACCCCAAATAGCCAAAGAAACCCTGAAAAAAGAGAACGGGCTGGAGGCATCTCCCTCCCTGACGTCACACTCTGCTCAGAAGCTACAGTCACCAAAACAGTGTGGAACTGGCTCAAAACGGGCGCAGGGACCAGAGGAACAGGACAGAGAGACCAGAATTCAACCCACACGGACGGGGTCGGTGAATTTATGACACAGGGACCAAGGGCACACCAAGGAGCACGACACTCCCCACGATAAATGGTGCTGGGAAAACTGGACGCCCCATAACTCACGCTGGCTACCCTGCACACAAACCTGACCCAAACACCCAGCTTTCCACGCCAAGCCCTCCCTCGCTCACACGAAGACGGACCCCCTCAACGGTCAGTCGCCCACAGGAAGCTTCTCCCCACTTTTCCTCACCGTCTCTTCACCTTTTCCTCAGGCATCACCTGGGTCCTCAGGAAACCTAGTTCCCCAGTCAGCGTGGACGCAGCCCCATTTTGTCCTGAAGCCGAAACCCCAGCGAGTCCTGAGGAGACGGAGACCGAGCTCCTCTCAGCAGAGACGCTGAGCCGGGCGTCCTACCCGAAGGCCCCCGCCCCCGCCCCCGCGCCTGAGGCGGCTCAACTCCTCTCAGCTGCCCTCACAATGGAGTTCCATGGAAGGAGCATGCGCTGTGGGTCAGAGAGGCGAACTCGGCGCCACCCTGTGGTCAGTGCAGGAAGTGCAGGCCGCGCCTCCCTCACAGGTCACTGGGGGCAGCGTGCCCTACTGACAGGACTGCTGAATCCATTAAACTGGAAATTCAAACGAAAATGGAGTCTCTATCCCAAAAGTTTTCTAAAAGTAGTTAAGGAACAATTAATTGGAAACCATTTGGAAGGAAGTGAATGTAGATGCAAACTTTACAACTTATACCAAATTCACTCAAAGTTATTCAGAGGCAAATTTTATTTTAGTTTATAATTTATGTTTGGCTGCGTTGGGTCTTCGTTGCTGCATGTGGGCTTTCTCTAGTTGCGTCGAGTGGGGCTACTCTTCGTTGCGGTGCACGGGCTTCTCATTGCGGTGGCTTCTCTTGTGAGCGAGCACGGGCTCTAGGCGCGCAGGCTTCAGTAGTTGTGCCGCGCAGGCTTGGTTGCTCTGCGGCATGTGGGATCTTCCCGGACCAGGGCTCGAGCCCGTGTCCCCTGCATTGGCAGGCGGACTCTTAACCACTGCGTCACCAGGGAAGTCCCCACAGACAAACTTTAAATACAAAACTATTCAAGGGGCTCCCCTGGTGGCGCAGTGGTTGAGAATCTGCCTGCTAATGCAGGGGACACGGGTTCGAGCCCTGGTCTGGGAAGATCCCACATGCCGCGGAGCAACCAGGCCCGTGAGCCACAACTCCTGAACCTGCGCGTCTGGAGCCTGTGCTCCGCAACAAGACAGGCCGCGATAGTGAGAGGCCCGCGCACCGCCATGAAGAGTGGCCCCCGCTTGCCACAACTAGAGAAAGCCTTCGCACAGAAACGAAGACCCAACACAGCCAAAAATAAATAAATTATTTAATCAATTAAAAAGAAAAGCTGTCTCTCAAATTTAACTTCCAGAATATATTCAGGAAAAACGCATACGCCCTTTTTGGCCAACCAAAGAAGCGGGCAATGCAAATCAACACTACAAAGAGGTATCACTTCGAATCAGAAAAAAGGACCATCCTCACAAAGGGTAAAAACCAGATATGCAGGACAAGGAGAGGAGAAAAGGGAGCCTCGGTACGCTGAAGGGGGGAATGTAAATTGCCAACGGCCACTCTGGAGAAGTGTGCTGTGTTTCCTAAAACATCTAAAAAACAGAGCTACAAAGCATAGGGCGCTTCCACTCATGGGCCTATATGTTGGAAAATCCAAAAATCCACCGGACGCAGGCACCCCGTTTACTGCTGCTATGTTTACAACAGCCTCGACTTGGGTACAACTTCATAGTCCTTGGAAGGAAAAAATGGTGAAAGAAAATTTGATACTTAAGCACAACGGAATATTACTCAGCCCTGAAATCAATGAAATGAGGCCAGTTGCAGCAACTCAGGGGGACTTATGTATGGTCATTGAGAGTGAAATCAGTTAGACAGCAAGAGAAACTTATCATATCACTTATAAAGGGAATCTAAAAATCGCCAACCGTGAACTGAATTACAAACAGAACACCATCACACATTTACAAAACACACTTATGGCTGCTTAAGGGGAAAAGTGTGGTGCGGTGATGCATAAACCAGGAGGTTGAAATTGGCACAGATACCGTTCCATACGCCAATAATGTAATCGCCAAGACATACTCATGGTTCAAGGAACTGGACTCAGCACACTCTATTCACAGAAAAAACATATACCTGACTACTAGAAACTAGAAAAGAATTTATTGATGTCTCTCTGTAAGTGACTCAAGTGGATGTACAGCACCAAGAAACACAACATTGCAAATCAGCTCCAGCCCATTATAAAAATTAATTATAAAAAGAGAAAGACAGTGAGAGAGAGAGGAATTCTTACAAAATTCAATCAGGGGCTGTGAGGCAACTGGACTGACCACATCTACACTCACAGCTGAATGGGACGTAAGGCTGGACACCCTAACCCTAAACCCTAACCCTAACCCAACCCTAACCCTACCTTAACCCTAACCCTAACCCAACACTAACCCTAACCCTGAACCTAAACCCTAACCCTAACCCCTAACCCTAACCCAACCCTAAGCCTAACCCTAACCCCTAGCCCTAGCCCTAACCCTGACCCTAACCCCTAACCCTTAACCCCTAACCCCTAACCCTAACCAAGTTCACAAGTAAACTTCTCGCCCACCTGGAGAGAGTGATTTCATTTGAAAGAGTAAAGACACAATCAGCTCAGTAATTGGCCACGGGGGCTGGAGGGGCCAAGGTTAACCTGAGCTGGAGGAACGTGGGTGCCTGCCTGGATGCTCAGAGGCCAAGGGCTGTTCTGAGACCTGCTTGGACACCCGTGCAGATGGAACAAAGGATCCGCCCAGTCCCAAGAGGGCCCCACCGGCCCTCACGAACGCAACACCAGACTTCCCAGGTGGCGCAGTGGTTAAGAATCCACCTGCCAATGCAGGAGACACGGGTTTGAGCCCTGGTCAGGGAAGATCCCACATGCTGTGGAGCAACTAAGCCCGTGCACCACAACTACTGAGCCTGCGCTCTAGAACCCGCGAGCCCCAACTGCTGAAGCCCACGCGCTTAGAGCCTGTGCTCTGCAACAAGAGAAGCCACCGCAATGAGAAGCCCCCACTCGCCGCAACTAGAGAAAGCCTCCGGGCAGCAATGCAGACCCAACACAGCCCAAAATTCATTAATTAATTAATTAATTAAGAAAAAAAAAAAAAGGCAGCACCTGGGGGCTGGCAGACTGATGCACCAAGTCTTACATCACGTCTACTTAGTATCCTGCATGTCAGGGCCATGCTGGACCTGGGGCTGCCCAGACAGAGTGGGGCCTGCATCACCCTTCCCAGGAGGGAGGGTGGAGGGAAACCCTGCATGACCTCTGAGGCCCTAAGAACCCTTGACTAAGGCTGAGCTCAATTTGAAACAGTGGGTGACCAGAGCAGACATTTCATTCATCTATCAATGAGAATCCAGCACTGGAGGAGCAGAAAACAATGGCCTCGCTCAACCTTGACGCTAATCCTGACATGGACCCTAACCCTAAACTCTGATCCTGACCCTAAGCCCTGACCTAACCTTAGCCTAACCCGTACCCTAAACCTGTACCTTACCCTAACCCATGCTCTACCCGTATCCTACCTGTACCCCAATTCTAACCCATACCCTAACACCCACTCTAACACAGAACCCTAACACCCTGAGACCAAAACCATAAACCTTAACCAATAAGCAAAACCATAACCATAACCAAACCATAAAATATAGTCATTAACCATACCCATAAATAACTCATTAACCATAAAACTTAAACCATAACAGCAACCATAAACCATACACAGCCCCAACCCTCACACCAGCCCCAGCCCTAATGCTAACCCTCCAAACCACTTACACCAAGCCAAGTCTAATCAGATTATACAACTACATCTTGAAAAAGAAAACTGGGGAATTCTCTGGTGGCCCAGTGGTTAGGACTCTGTGCTTTCACTGCCAAGGGCTCGGGTTCGATCCCTGACTGGGGAACTAAGATCCCACAAGCCATGGGACGTGGCCAAAATAAATAAATAATTAAAATGAAATAAAACCACTATTTTAAAAAAGATTTTAAAAATAAAGGAAAAAAACAAGAAAACTACCCCAGTACAACTTATAAATAGGAATGTAAAAATCTATCACACAATAATAGCAACATGAAACCAACAGAACTTTAAATGGATAATGCCATAAGCAAGTATCTCTACACCAGGAATTTCAGGTTGCTCAACATATGAAAAGTAAGCAATGTATTCAACCACAATAATGGTGTGAAGTAAAAACACATAATCATATCAATTAATGCAAAACATCTACAATGAAAATCCAGTGTTATTTCATGAAAAACACTCAAGAAAGCAGGAATAAAAGGAAATTTGTTCAATATGGAAAAGAGTAGTACAAAAAGCCACAGCAAACATCATGCTCAACGTTAAAGACTGAAAGATTTACTCCTGAAATCAGGAACAGGGCCAGGAAGCTGGCCTTCATCACCGTTACTCAATAGTGTACTGGAAGTTCTACCCAGAATCTTGAGGAAAGAAAGAAAAGGCATCCATGGGTGAATGGAAAAATTAAAACCGTGTCTCTTCACAGAACATAGGTCACATCATCTTATATATAAAACTACCTATAATCAGCAAAGAAATTATTTGAGCTAATCAACTAATTAATAAGCAGTGTTACAGAACAAAACATCAATTCATGAAAATCTATCTTATATGCATACGCTGGCAAAAAATAATCTGAAAAAGAATTTATGAGAACAATTCCATTTTTAATAATGTCAACATCAATATTTAGGAGTATGTTTAATCAAGGTACAAGACTTGTTTTTATGTATGTAAAGTTGTATGTTTGAAATTACTGGAAAGTCAATTACTTTTCAAAACATCATGTCTGTCAACAGCATGCCAGAAAAGCAGAGAAAACATCAAACTTCCATATAGAAGCCAAGCCTTACCCAGATCCAGTTCACCCAAAGTCCACATGTCATTTAGAGGCACTGTGGGAAGGTTATATTAGGAGCCGCCGTGTTCCGTGTTGTGGACGACCTGGATATGGTAGAAACAGTGGGATTTTTGAATTCCAATTTTCCACTTCATTCCACAAAAAAACTATTAGAACTAATAAATCAATTCAGTAAAGTTGCAAAATCAATACACAGAAATCAGTTGCCTTTCTAAACACTAATAATGAACCATCAGAAAGAGAAAGAAAGCAACCCTATTTACAACTGCATCAAAAAGAACAAAATACCTGGGAATAAAGTCAACCAAGGAGGTGAAAGACCTGCACACTGAAAACTTGAAGACATTGATGAAGACATTGAAAGACACACCAATAAATGGAAAGATATCCTGTTCTCATGGAATGGAACAATTAATATTGTTAAAATATCCATGCTACCCGAAGCAGTGGACACAGGGAATGCAATCCCTCCCAAAATTCCATGGTATTTCCCCCCAAAATAGAGCAAATCCTCCTAATATCTGTGGGGAACCACAAAGGACCCCAAATAGCCAAAGAAACCCTGAAAAAAGAGAACGGGCTGGAGGCATCTCCCTCCCTGACGTCACACTCTGCTCAGAAGCTACAGTCACCAAAACAGTGTGGAACTGGCTCAAAACGGGCGCAGGGACCAGAGGAACAGGACAGAGAGACCAGAATTCAACCCACACGGACGGGGTCGGTGAATTTATGACACAGGGACCAAGGGCACACCAAGGAGCACGACACTCCCCACGATAAATGGTGCTGGGAAAACTGGACGCCCCATAACTCACGCTGGCTACCCTGCACACAAACCTGACCCAAACACCCAGCTTTCCACGCCAAGCCCTCCCTCGCTCACACGAAGACGGACCCCCTCAACGGTCAGTCGCCCACAGGAAGCTTCTCCCCACTTTTCCTCACCGTCTCTTCACCTTTTCCTCAGGCATCACCTGGGTCCTCAGGAAACCTAGTTCCCCAGTCAGCGTGGACGCAGCCCCATTTTGTCCTGAAGCCGAAACCCCAGCGAGTCCTGAGGAGACGGAGACCGAGCTCCTCTCAGCAGAGACGCTGAGCCGGGCGTCCTACCCGAAGGCCCCCGCCCCCGCCCCCGCGCCTGAGGCGGCTCAACTCCTCTCAGCTGCCCTCACAATGGAGTTCCATGGAAGGAGCATGCGCTGTGGGTCAGAGAGGCGAACTCGGCGCCACCCTGTGGTCAGTGCAGGAAGTGCAGGCCGCGCCTCCCTCACAGGTCACTGGGGGCAGCGTGCCCTACTGACAGGACTGCTGAATCCATTAAACTGGAAATTCAAACGAAAATGGAGTCTCTATCCCAAAAGTTTTCTAAAAGTAGTTAAGGAACAATTAATTGGAAACCATTTGGAAGGAAGTGAATGTAGATGCAAACTTTACAACTTATACCAAATTCACTCAAAGTTATTCAGAGGCAAATTTTATTTTAGTTTATAATTTATGTTTGGCTGCGTTGGGTCTTCGTTGCTGCATGTGGGCTTTCTCTAGTTGCGTCGAGCGGGGCTACTCTTCGTTGCGGTGCACGGGCTTCTCATTGCGGTGGCTTCTCTTGTGAGCGAGCACGGGCTCTAGGCGCGCAGGCTTCAGTAGTTGTGCCGCGCAGGCTTGGTTGCTCTGCGGCATGTGGGATCTTCCCGGACCAGGGCTCGAGCCCGTGTCCCCTGCATTGGCAGGCGGACTCTTAACCACTGCGTCACCAGGGAAGTCCCCACAGACAAACTTTAAATACAAAACTATTCAAGGGGCTCCCCTGGTGGCGCAGTGGTTGAGAATCTGCCTGCTAATGCAGGGGACACGGGTTCGAGCCCTGGTCTGGGAAGATCCCACATGCCGCGGAGCAACCAGGCCCGTGAGCCACAACTCCTGAACCTGCGCGTCTGGAGCCTGTGCTCCGCAACAAGACAGGCCGCGATAGTGAGAGGCCCGCGCACCGCCATGAAGAGTGGCCCCCGCTTGCCACAACTAGAGAAAGCCTTCGCACAGAAACGAAGACCCAACACAGCCAAAAATAAATAAATTATTTAATCAATTAAAAAGAAAAGCTGTCTCTCAAATTTAACTTCCAGAATATATTCAGGAAAAACGCATACGCCCTTTTTGGCCAACCAAAGAAGCGGGCAATGCAAATCAACACTACAAAGAGGTATCACTTCGAGTCAGAAAAAAGGACCATCCTCACAAAGGGTAAAAACCAGATATGCAGGACAAGGAGAGGAGAAAAGGGAGCCTCGGTACGCTGAAGGGGGGAATGTAAATTGCCAACGGCCACTCTGGAGAAGTGTGCTGTGTTTCCTAAAACATCTAAAAAACAGAGCTACAAAGCATAGGGCGCTTCCACTCATGGGCCTATATGTTGGAAAATCCAAAAATCCACCGGACGCAGGCACCCCGTTTACTGCTGCTATGTTTACAACAGCCTCGACTTGGGTACAACTTCATAGTCCTTGGAAGGAAAAAATGGTGAAAGAAAATTTGATACTTAAGCACAACGGAATATTACTCAGCCCTGAAATCAATGAAATGAGGCCAGTTGCAGCAACTCAGGGGGACTTATGTATGGTCATTGAGAGTGAAATCAGTTAGACAGCAAGAGAAACTTATCATATCACTTATAAAGGGAATCTAAAAATCGCCAACCGTGAACTGAATTACAAACAGAACACCATCACACATTTACAAAACACACTTATGGCTGCTTAAGGGGAAAAGTGTGGTGCGGTGATGCATAAACCAGGAGGTTGAAATTGGCACAGATACCGTTCCATACGCCAATAATGTAATCGCCAAGACATACTCATGGTTCAAGGAACTGGACTCAGCACACTCTATTCACAGAAAAAACATATACCTGACTACTAGAAACTAGAAAAGAATTTATTGATGTCTCTCTGTAAGTGACTCAAGTGGATGTACAGCACCAAGAAACACAACATTGCAAATCAGCTCCAGCCCATTATAAAAATTAATTATAAAAAGAGAAAGACAGTGAGAGAGAGAGGAATTCTTACAAAATTCAATCAGGGGCTGTGAGGCAACTGGACTGACCACATCTACACTCACAGCTGAATGGGACGTAAGGCTGGACACCCTAACCCTAAACCCTAACCCTAACCCAACCCTAACCCTACCTTAACCCTAACCCTAACCCAACACTAACCCTAACCCTGAACCTAAACCCTAACCCTAACCCCTAACCCTAACCCAACCCTAAGCCTAACCCTAACCCCTAGCCCTAGCCCTAACCCTGACCCTAACCCCTAACCCTTAACCCCTAACCCCTAACCCTAACCAAGTTCACAAGTAAACTTCTCGCCCACCTGGAGAGAGTGATTTCATTTGAAAGAGTAAAGACACAATCAGCTCAGTAATTGGCCACGGGGGCTGGAGGGGCCAAGGTTAACCTGAGCTGGAGGAACGTGGGTGCCTGCCTGGATGCTCAGAGGCCAAGGGCTGTTCTGAGACCTGCTTGGACACCCGTGCAGATGGAACAAAGGATCCGCCCAGTCCCAAGAGGGCCCCACCGGCCCTCACGAACGCAACACCAGACTTCCCAGGTGGCGCAGTGGTTAAGAATCCACCTGCCAATGCAGGAGACACGGGTTTGAGCCCTGGTCAGGGAAGATCCCACATGCTGTGGAGCAACTAAGCCCGTGCACCACAACTACTGAGCCTGCGCTCTAGAACCCGCGAGCCCCAACTGCTGAAGCCCACGCGCTTAGAGCCTGTGCTCTGCAACAAGAGAAGCCACCGCAATGAGAAGCCCCCACTCGCCGCAACTAGAGAAAGCCTCCGGGCAGCAATGCAGACCCAACACAGCCCAAAATTCATTAATTAATTAATTAATTAAGAAAAAAAAAAAAAGGCAGCACCTGGGGGCTGGCAGACTGATGCACCAAGTCTTACATCACGTCTACTTAGTATCCTGCATGTCAGGGCCATGCTGGACCTGGGGCTGCCCAGACAGAGTGGGGCCTGCATCACCCTTCCCAGGAGGGAGGGTGGAGGGAAACCCTGCATGACCTCTGAGGCCCTAAGAACCCTTGACTAAGGCTGAGCTCAATTTGAAACAGTGGGTGACCAGAGCAGACATTTCATTCATCTATCAATGAGAATCCAGCACTGGAGGAGCAGAAAACAATGGCCTCGCTCAACCTTGACGCTAATCCTGACATGGACCCTAACCCTAAACTCTGATCCTGACCCTAAGCCCTGACCTAACCTTAGCCTAACCCGTACCCTAAACCTGTACCTTACCCTAACCCATGCTCTACCCGTATCCTACCTGTACCCCAATTCTAACCCATACCCTAACACCCACTCTAACACAGAACCCTAACACCCTGAGACCAAAACCATAAACCTTAACCAATAAGCAAAACCATAACCATAACCAAACCATAAAATATAGTCATTAACCATACCCATAAATAACTCATTAACCATAAAACTTAAACCATAACAGCAACCATAAACCATACACAGCCCCAACCCTCACACCAGCCCCAGCCCTAATGCTAACCCTCCAAACCACTTACACCAAGCCAAGTCTAATCAGATTATACAACTACATCTTGAAAAAGAAAACTGGGGAATTCTCTGGTGGCCCAGTGGTTAGGACTCTGTGCTTTCACTGCCAAGGGCTCGGGTTCGATCCCTGACTGGGGAACTAAGATCCCACAAGCCATGGGACGTGGCCAAAATAAATAAATAATTAAAATGAAATAAAACCACTATTTTAAAAAAGATTTTAAAAATAAAGGAAAAAAACAAGAAAACTACCCCAGTACAACTTATAAATAGGAATGTAAAAATCTATCACACAATAATAGCAACATGAAACCAACAGAACTTTAAATGGATAATGCCATAAGCAAGTATCTCTACACCAGGAATTTCAGGTTGCTCAACATATGAAAAGTAAGCAATGTATTCAACCACAATAATGGTGTGAAGTAAAAACACATAATCATATCAATTAATGCAAAACATCTACAATGAAAATCCAGTGTTATTTCATGAAAAACACTCAAGAAAGCAGGAATAAAAGGAAATTTGTTCAATATGGAAAAGAGTAGTACAAAAAGCCACAGCAAACATCATGCTCAACGTTAAAGACTGAAAGATTTACTCCTGAAATCAGGAACAGGGCCAGGAAGCTGGCCTTCATCACCGTTACTCAATAGTGTACTGGAAGTTCTACCCAGAATCTTGAGGAAAGAAAGAAAAGGCATCCATGGGTGAATGGAAAAATTAAAACCGTGTCTCTTCACAGAACATAGGTCACATCATCTTATATATAAAACTACCTATAATCAGCAAAGAAATTATTTGAGCTAATCAACTAATTAATAAGCAGTGTTACAGAACAAAACATCAATTCATGAAAATCTATCTTATATGCATACGCTGGCAAAAAATAATCTGAAAAAGAATTTATGAGAACAATTCCATTTTTAATAATGTCAACATCAATATTTAGGAGTATGTTTAATCAAGGTACAAGACTTGTTTTTATGTATGTAAAGTTGTATGTTTGAAATTACTGGAAAGTCAATTACTTTTCAAAACATCATGTCTGTCAACAGCATGCCAGAAAAGCAGAGAAAACATCAAACTTCCATATAGAAGCCAAGCCTTACCCAGATCCAGTTCACCCAAAGTCCACATGTCATTTAGAGGCACTGTGGGAAGGTTATATTAGGAGCCGCCGTGTTCCGTGTTGTGGACGACCTGGATATGGTAGAAACAGTGGGATTTTTGAATTCCAATTTTCCACTTCATTCCACAAAAAAACTATTAGAACTAATAAATCAATTCAGTAAAGTTGCAAAATCAATACACAGAAATCAGTTGCCTTTCTAAACACTAATAATGAACCATCAGAAAGAGAAAGAAAGCAACCCTATTTACAACTGCATCAAAAAGAACAAAATACCTGGGAATAAAGTCAACCAAGGAGGTGAAAGACCTGCACACTGAAAACTTGAAGACATTGATGAAGACATTGAAAGACACACCAATAAATGGAAAGATATCCTGTTCTCATGGAATGGAACAATTAATATTGTTAAAATATCCATGCTACCCGAAGCAGTGGACACAGGGAATGCAATCCCTCCCAAAATTCCATGGTATTTCCCCCCAAAATAGAGCAAATCCTCCTAATATCTGTGGGGAACCACAAAGGACCCCAAATAGCCAAAGAAACCCTGAAAAAAGAGAACGGGCTGGAGGCATCTCCCTCCCTGACGTCACACTCTGCTCAGAAGCTACAGTCACCAAAACAGTGTGGAACTGGCTCAAAACGGGCGCAGGGACCAGAGGAACAGGACAGAGAGACCAGAATTCAACCCACACGGACGGGGTCGGTGAATTTATGACACAGGGACCAAGGGCACACCAAGGAGCACGACACTCCCCACGATAAATGGTGCTGGGAAAACTGGACGCCCCATAACTCACGCTGGCTACCCTGCACACAAACCTGACCCAAACACCCAGCTTTCCACGCCAAGCCCTCCCTCGCTCACACGAAGACGGACCCCCTCAACGGTCAGTCGCCCACAGGAAGCTTCTCCCCACTTTTCCTCACCGTCTCTTCACCTTTTCCTCAGGCATCACCTGGGTCCTCAGGAAACCTAGTTCCCCAGTCAGCGTGGACGCAGCCCCATTTTGTCCTGAAGCCGAAACCCCAGCGAGTCCTAAGGAGACGGAGACCGAGCTCCTCTCAGCAGAGACGCTGAGCCGGGCGTCCTACCCGAAGGCCCCCGCCCCCGCCCCCGCGCCTGAGGCGGCTCAACTCCTCTCAGCTGCCCTCACAATGGAGTTCCATGGAAGGAGCATGCGCTGTGGGTCAGAGAGGCGAACTCGGCGCCACCCTGTGGTCAGTGCAGGAAGTGCAGGCCGCGCCTCCCTCACAGGTCACTGGGGGCAGCGTGCCCTACTGACAGGACTGCTGAATCCATTAAACTGGAAATTCAAACGAAAATGGAGTCTCTATCCCAAAAGTTTTCTAAAAGTAGTTAAGGAACAATTAATTGGAAACCATTTGGAAGGAAGTGAATGTAGATGCAAACTTTACAACTTATACCAAATTCACTCAAAGTTATTCAGAGGCAAATTTTATTTTAGTTTATAATTTATGTTTGGCTGCGTTGGGTCTTCGTTGCTGCATGTGGGCTTTCTCTAGTTGCGTCGAGCGGGGCTACTCCTCGTTGCGGTGCACGGGCTTCTCATTGCGGTGGCTTCTCTTGTGAGCGAGCACGGGCTCTAGGCGCGCAGGCTTCAGTAGTTGTGCCGCGCAGGCTTGGTTGCTCTGCGGCATGTGGGATCTTCCCGGACCAGGGCTCGAGCCCGTGTCCCCTGCATTGGCAGGCGGACTCTTAACCACTGCGTCACCAGGGAAGTCCCCACAGACAAACTTTAAATACAAAACTATTCAAGGGGCTCCCCTGGTGGCGCAGTGGTTGAGAATCTGCCTGCTAATGCAGGGGACACGGGTTCGAGCCCTGGTCTGGGAAGATCCCACATGCCGCGGAGCAACCAGGCCCGTGAGCCACAACTCCTGAACCTGCGCGTCTGGAGCCTGTGCTCCGCAACAAGACAGGCCGCGATAGTGAGAGGCCCGCGCACCGCCATGAAGAGTGGCCCCCGCTTGCCACAACTAGAGAAAGCCTTCGCACAGAAACGAAGACCCAACACAGCCAAAAATAAATAAATTATTTAATCAATTAAAAAGAAAAGCTGTCTCTCAAATTTAACTTCCAGAATATATTCAGGAAAAACGCATACGCCCTTTTTGGCCAACCAAAGAAGCGGGCAATGCAAATCAACACTACAAAGAGGTATCACTTCGAATCAGAAAAAAGGACCATCCTCACAAAGGGTAAAAACCAGATATGCAGGACAAGGAGAGGAGAAAAGGGAGCCTCGGTACGCTGAAGGGGGGAATGTAAATTGCCAACGGCCACTCTGGAGAAGTGTGCTGTGTTTCCTAAAACATCTAAAAAACAGAGCTACAAAGCATAGGGCGCTTCCACTCATGGGCCTATATGTTGGAAAATCCAAAAATCCACCGGACGCAGGCACCCCGTTTACTGCTGCTATGTTTACAACAGCCTCGACTTGGGTACAACTTCATAGTCCTTGGAAGGAAAAAATGGTGAAAGAAAATTTGATACTTAAGCACAACGGAATATTACTCAGCCCTGAAATCAATGAAATGAGGCCAGTTGCAGCAACTCAGGGGGACTTATGTATGGTCATTGAGAGTGAAATCAGTTAGACAGCAAGAGAAACTTATCATATCACTTATAAAGGGAATCTAAAAATCGCCAACCGTGAACTGAATTACAAACAGAACACCATCACACATTTACAAAACACACTTATGGCTGCTTAAGGGGAAAAGTGTGGTGCGGTGATGCATAAACCAGGAGGTTGAAATTGGCACAGATACCGTTCCATACGCCAATAATGTAATCGCCAAGACATACTCATGGTTCAAGGAACTGGACTCAGCACACTCTATTCACAGAAAAAACATATACCTGACTACTAGAAACTAGAAAAGAATTTATTGATGTCTCTCTGTAAGTGACTCAAGTGGATGTACAGCACCAAGAAACACAACATTGCAAATCAGCTCCAGCCCATTATAAAAATTAATTATAAAAAGAGAAAGACAGTGAGAGAGAGAGGAATTCTTACAAAATTCAATCAGGGGCTGTGAGGCAACTGGACTGACCACATCTACACTCACAGCTGAATGGGACGTAAGGCTGGACACCCTAACCCTAAACCCTAACCCTAACCCAACCCTAACCCTACCTTAACCCTAACCCTAACCCAACACTAACCCTAACCCTGAACCTAAACCCTAACCCTAACCCCTAACCCTAACCCAACCCTAAGCCTAACCCTAACCCCTAGCCCTAGCCCTAACCCTGACCCTAACCCCTAACCCTTAACCCCTAACCCCTAACCCTAACCAAGTTCACAAGTAAACTTCTCGCCCACCTGGAGAGAGTGATTTCATTTGAAAGAGTAAAGACACAATCAGCTCAGTAATTGGCCACGGGGGCTGGAGGGGCCAAGGTTAACCTGAGCTGGAGGAACGTGGGTGCCTGCCTGGATGCTCAGAGGCCAAGGGCTGTTCTGAGACCTGCTTGGACACCCGTGCAGATGGAACAAAGGATCCGCCCAGTCCCAAGAGGGCCCCACCGGCCCTCACGAACGCAACACCAGACTTCCCAGGTGGCGCAGTGGTTAAGAATCCACCTGCCAATGCAGGAGACACGGGTTTGAGCCCTGGTCAGGGAAGATCCCACATGCTGTGGAGCAACTAAGCCCGTGCACCACAACTACTGAGCCTGCGCTCTAGAACCCGCGAGCCCCAACTGCTGAAGCCCACGCGCTTAGAGCCTGTGCTCTGCAACAAGAGAAGCCACCGCAATGAGAAGCCCCCACTCGCCGCAACTAGAGAAAGCCTCCGGGCAGCAATGCAGACCCAACACAGCCCAAAATTCATTAATTAATTAATTAATTAAGAAAAAAAAAAAAGGCAGCACCTGGGGGCTGGCAGACTGATGCACCAAGTCTTACATCACGTCTACTTAGTATCCTGCATGTCAGGGCCATGCTGGACCTGGGGCTGCCCAGACAGAGTGGGGCCTGCATCACCCTTCCCAGGAGGGAGGGTGGAGGGAAACCCTGCATGACCTCTGAGGCCCTAAGAACCCTTGACTAAGGCTGAGCTCAATTTGAAACAGTGGGTGACCAGAGCAGACATTTCATTCATCTATCAATGAGAATCCAGCACTGGAGGAGCAGAAAACAATGGCCTCGCTCAACCTTGACGCTAATCCTGACATGACCCTAACCCTAAACTCTGATCCTGACCCTAAGCCCTGACCTAACCTTAGCCTAACCCGTACCCTAAACCTGTACCTTACCCTAACCCATGCTCTACCCGTATCCTACCTGTACCCCAATTCTAACCCATACCCTAACACCCACTCTAACACAGAACCCTAACACCCTGAGACCAAAACCATAAACCTTAACCAATAAGCAAAACCATAACCATAACCAAACCATAAAATATAGTCATTAACCATACCCATAAATAACTCATTAACCATAAAACTTAAACCATAACAGCAACCATAAACCATACACAGCCCCAACCCTCACACCAGCCCCAGCCCTAATGCTAACCCTCCAAACCACTTACACCAAGCCAAGTCTAATCAGATTATACAACTACATCTTGAAAAAGAAAACTGGGGAATTCTCTGGTGGCCCAGTGGTTAGGACTCTGTGCTTTCACTGCCAAGGGCTCGGGTTCGATCCCTGACTGGGGAACTAAGATCCCACAAGCCATGGGACGTGGCCAAAATAAATAAATAATTAAAATGAAATAAAACCACTATTTTAAAAAAGATTTTAAAAATAAAGGAAAAAAACAAGAAAACTACCCCAGTACAACTTATAAATAGGAATGTAAAAATCTATCACACAATAATAGCAACATGAAACCAACAGAACTTTAAATGGATAATGCCATAAGCAAGTATCTCTACACCAGGAATTTCAGGTTGCTCAACATATGAAAAGTAAGCAATGTATTCAACCACAATAATGGTGTGAAGTAAAAACACATAATCATATCAATTAATGCAAAACATCTACAATGAAAATCCAGTGTTATTTCATGAAAAACACTCAAGAAAGCAGGAATAAAAGGAAATTTGTTCAATATGGAAAAGAGTAGTACAAAAAGCCACAGCAAACATCATGCTCAACGTTAAAGACTGAAAGATTTACTCCTGAAATCAGGAACAGGGCCAGGAAGCTGGCCTTCATCACCGTTACTCAATAGTGTACTGGAAGTTCTACCCAGAATCTTGAGGAAAGAAAGAAAAGGCATCCATGGGTGAATGGAAAAATTAAAACCGTGTCTCTTCACAGAACATAGGTCACATCATCTTATATATAAAACTACCTATAATCAGCAAAGAAATTATTTGAGCTAATCAACTAATTAATAAGCAGTGTTACAGAACAAAACATCAATTCATGAAAATCTATCTTATATGCATACGCTGGCAAAAAATAATCTGAAAAAGAATTTATGAGAACAATTCCATTTTTAATAATGTCAACATCAATATTTAGGAGTATGTTTAATCAAGGTACAAGACTTGTTTTTATGTATGTAAAGTTGTATGTTTGAAATTACTGGAAAGTCAATTACTTTTCAAAACATCATGTCTGTCAACAGCATGCCAGAAAAGCAGAGAAAACATCAAACTTCCATATAGAAGCCAAGCCTTACCCAGATCCAGTTCACCCAAAGTCCACATGTCATTTAGAGGCACTGTGGGAAGGTTATATTAGGAGCCGCCGTGTTCCGTGTTGTGGACGACCTGGATATGGTAGAAACAGTGGGATTTTTGAATTCCAATTTTCCACTTCATTCCACAAAAAAACTATTAGAACTAATAAATCAATTCAGTAAAGTTGCAAAATCAATACACAGAAATCAGTTGCCTTTCTAAACACTAATAATGAACCATCAGAAAGAGAAAGAAAGCAACCCTATTTACAACTGCATCAAAAAGAACAAAATACCTGGGAATAAAGTCAACCAAGGAGGTGAAAGACCTGCACACTGAAAACTTTAAGACATTGATGAAGACATTGAAAGACACACCAATAAATGGAAAGATATCCTGTTCTCATGGAATGGAACAATTAATATTGTTAAAATATCCATGCTACCCGAAGCAGTGGACACAGGGAATGCAATCCCTCCCAAAATTCCATGGTATTTCCCCCCAAAATAGAGCAAATCCTCCTAATATCTGTGGGGAACCACAAAGGACCCCAAATAGCCAAAGAAACCCTGAAAAAAGAGAACGGGCTGGAGGCATCTCCCTCCCTGACGTCACACTCTGCTCAGAAGCTACAGTCACCAAAACAGTGTGGAACTGGCTCAAAACGGGCGCAGGGACCAGAGGAACAGGACAGAGAGACCAGAATTCAACCCACACGGACGGGGTCGGTGAATTTATGACACAGGGACCAAGGGCACACCAAGGAGCACGACACTCCCCACGATAAATGGTGCTGGGAAAACTGGACGCCCCATAACTCACGCTGGCTACCCTGCACACAAACCTGACCCAAACACCCAGCTTTCCACGCCAAGCCCTCCCTCGCTCACACGAAGACGGACCCCCTCAACGGTCAGTCGCCCACAGGAAGCTTCTCCCCACTTTTCCTCACCGTCTCTTCACCTTTTCCTCAGGCATCACCTGGGTCCTCAGGAAACCTAGTTCCCCAGTCAGCGTGGACGCAGCCCCATTTTGTCCTGAAGCCGAAACCCCAGCGAGTCCTGAGGAGACGGAGACCGAGCTCCTCTCAGCAGAGACGCTGAGCCGGGCGTCCTACCCGAAGGCCCCCGCCCCCGCCCCCGCGCCTGAGGCGGCTCAACTCCTCTCAGCTGCCCTCACAATGGAGTTCCATGGAAGGAGCATGCGCTGTGGGTCAGAGAGGCGAACTCGGCGCCACCCTGTGGTCAGTGCAGGAAGTGCAGGCCGCGCCTCCCTCACAGGTCACTGGGGGCAGCGTGCCCTACTGACAGGACTGCTGAATCCATTAAACTGGAAATTCAAACGAAAATGGAGTCTCTATCCCAAAAGTTTTCTAAAAGTAGTTAAGGAACAATTAATTGGAAACCATTTGGAAGGAAGTGAATGTAGATGCAAACTTTACAACTTATACCAAATTCACTCAAAGTTATTCAGAGGCAAATTTTATTTTAGTTTATAATTTATGTTTGGCTGCGTTGGGTCTTCGTTGCTGCATGTGGGCTTTCTCTAGTTGCGTCGAGCGGGGCTACTCCTCGTTGCGGTGCACGGGCTTCTCATTGCGGTGGCTTCTCTTGTGAGCGAGCACGGGCTCTAGGCGCGCAGGCTTCAGTAGTTGTGCCGCGCAGGCTTGGTTGCTCTGCGGCATGTGGGATCTTCCCGGACCAGGGCTCGAGCCCGTGTCCCCTGCATTGGCAGGCGGACTCTTAACCACTGCGTCACCAGGGAAGTCCCCACAGACAAACTTTAAATACAAAACTATTCAAGGGGCTCCCCTGGTGGCGCAGTGGTTGAGAATCTGCCTGCTAATGCAGGGGACACGGGTTCGAGCCCTGGTCTGGGAAGATCCCACATGCCGCGGAGCAACCAGGCCCGTGAGCCACAACTCCTGAACCTGCGCGTCTGGAGCCTGTGCTCCGCAACAAGACAGGCCGCGATAGTGAGAGGCCCGCGCACCGCCATGAAGAGTGGCCCCCGCTTGCCACAACTAGAGAAAGCCTTCGCACAGAAACGAAGACCCAACACAGCCAAAAATAAATAAATTATTTAATCAATTAAAAAGAAAAGCTGTCTCTCAAATTTAACTTCCAGAATATATTCAGGAAAAACACATACGCCCTTTTTGGCCAACCAAAGAAGCGGGCAATGCAAATCAACACTACAAAGAAGTATCACTTCGAATCAGAAAAAAGGACCATCTAGGGCCCTGCTGCAGTCAATACCTAAAGTCCTGACATTATCCTGAGCTAATAGCCTGACCCATGTCTTACCAAGCTCCTGAAACTGTCCCAAAGTAAGCCCTGACGCTGTCCCTAAGTGAGGCCCTGAGGCGGTCCCTAACAGAGACCCTGAGAATGTCTTTAACGAAGACCCTAATGCTGATCCTACAGAGGCCCTTATACTGCTCCTAAGTCATGCCCTGATACTATCCCTAGCTAAGGCTCTGACACTAGGCCTCACTCAAGCCCTGTCGCTCTCCCTAAGTCAGGCTCTGACGCTATCCCTACCTGAAGCCCTGACACTGGTCCTAAATTAGACCCTGATGCCCTAAGTAACTAAGGTCTTGACACTATCCCTAGGTCATGCCCTGACACAATCCCTAGACCTTAACCTAACCTTGTCTTTAACTAATGTTGAGCTTCTTATGCTAAATAAATCCCTGATGCTGTTCCTAACTAAGTCCCTAAAATTAGTCCCGAGGCCGTGACCCTGGCCCTAACTGAGGCCTGGAGGCTCGTCCTAACTCAGGCCCTGACCCTGTCCCTAACTAAGGCCCTGACACTACACCTAACTCAGTCCCTGACACTGGACCTAACAAAGGCTCTGATGCTAGTCCTAAGTCAGGCTGAGACACTGTCTCTAAGGCCCTGCTGCAGTCAATATCTAAAGTCCTGACATTATCCCGAGCTAATATCCTGACCCATGTCTTACCAAGGTCCTGAAACTGTCCCAAAGGAAGCCCTGACGCTGTCCCTAAGTGAGGCCCTGAGGCGGTCCCTAACAGAGGCCCTGAGAATGTCTTTAACGAAGACCCTAATGCTGATCCTACAGAGGCCCTTATACTGCTCCTAAGTCATGCCCTGACACTGTCCCTAACTCAGGCCCTAAAGATAGGCCTCACTTAGGCCCTGTTGCCGTACCTTAGTTAGGCTCTGGCGCTGCCCGTACGTGAAGCCCTGACACTGGTCCTGATGAAGGCCCTGACGCTGGTCCTAACTAAGGCCCTGATGCTCTCAATAACTAAGGTCTTCACCCTATCCCTAGCTCACATCCTGACACTACCACTGGCCTGGAACCTGACTCTGTCCAGAGCTAACGTCCTGCCCCTTATCCTCACCGAAGCCGTAATGCTCTCCCTAACTAAGGCCCAGACTAGTCCTAATTAAGGCCCTGACAGTGTCCCTAAGTAAGGCCCAGAATCTATCTCTAATATAGGCCCTGCTGCCGGCAATAACTAAAATCCGGACACTATCCTGAGCTAATATCCTGACCCATTTCTAACCAAGGTCCTGACACCGTCCCTAAGAAAGCCCTGTCGCTGTTCCTAAGTGAAGACCTGAGGCTGTCCGTAACTCAGTCCCTGAAGCTATGCCTAACTGAGGCCTTGACGCTGTGACTAACTCAGGCCCTGATCATGTCTGTAACTAAGACACTAATGCTGATGCAACAAAGGCCCTGATGCTGCTCCTACATCATGCCCTGACAGTGTCCCCAGCTATGGGCCTGACGCTAGGCCTCACTCAGGCCCTGTTGCTCTCCCAGAGTCAGGCACTGACGCTGTCCCTACCTGAAGCCCTGACACGGGTCCTAAATAAGGCCCTGATACTGTAACTAAGCTCTTGACACTATCCCTAGGTCATTTCCTGACACGATCCCTAAACTTTACCCTAACCCTGTCCCTAGCAAATGTCCTGCCTCTTATGCTAACTAAAGCCCTTAGGCTGTGACTACCTCAGGCCCTGAATTTAGTCCCAAGGCCGTGATACTGTCCCTAACTAAGGCCCTAACACTATTCCTAACTCAGGCCCTGACACTGTACCTAACAGAGGCCCAGATGCTAGTACTAACTAAGGCCTTGACACTGTCCCTAACTAGGGCCCTGCTGCCGTCAATATCTAATGTCCTGACACTTTCCTGAGGTAATTTCTGGACCCATCTCTTACCAAGCTCCTGAAACTGTCCCTAAGTAAGCCCTGACGCTGTCCCTAAGGGAGGCCCTAAGGCTGTCCCTAACAGAGGCCCTGAGAATGTCTTTAACAAAGCCCCTGAGGCTGATCCTACCAAGGCCCTTATGCTGCTCCTAAGTCATGCCCTGATACTATCCCTAGCTAAGGCTCTGATACTAGGCCTCACTCAAGCCCTGTCGCTCTCCCTAAATCAGGCTCTGACGCTATCCCTACCTGAAGCCCTGACACTGGTCCTAAATTAGGCCCTGATGCCCTAAGTAACTAAGGTCTTGACACTATCCCTAGGTCATGCCCTGACACAATCCCTAGACCTTAACCTAACCTTGTCTTTAACTAATGTTGAGCTTCTTATGCTAAATAAATCCCTGATGCTGTTCATAACTAAGGCCCTAAAATTAGACCCGAGGCCGTGACCCTGGCCCTGACTGAGGCCTGGAGGCTCGTCCTAACTCAGGCCCTGACACTACACCTAACTCAGTCCCTAACACTGTACCTAACAAAGGCTCTGATGCTAGTCCTAAGTCAGGCTGAGACACTGTCTCTAAGGCCCTGCTGCAGTCAATATCTAAAGTCCTGACATTATCCCGAGCTAATATCCTGACCCATGTCTTACCAAGGTCCTGAAACTGTCCCAAAGTAAGCCCTGACGCTGTCCCTAAGTGAGGCCGTGAGGCAGTCCCTAACAGAGGCCCTGAGAATATCTTTAACGAAGACCCTAATGCTGATCCTACAGAGGTCCTTATACGGCTCCTAAGTCATGCCCTGACACTGCCCCTAACTCAGGCCCTAAAGATAGGCCTCACTTAGGCCCTGTTGCCGTACCTTAGTTAGGCTCTGAGGCTGTCCTTACGTGAAGCCCTGGCACTGGTCTTGATGAAGGCCCTGACGCTGGTCCTAACTAAGGCCCTGATGCTCTCAATAACTAAGGTCTTCACCCTATCCCTAGCTCACATCCTGACACTACCACTGGCCTGGAACCTGACTCTGTCCCGAGCTAACGTCCTGCCCCTTATCCTCACCGAAGCCGTAATGCTCTCCCTAACTAAGGCCCAGACTAGCCCTAATTAAGGCCCTGACACTGTCCTTAACTAAGGCCCGGAATCTATCTCTAATATAGGCCCTGCTGCCGGCAATAACTAAAATCCGGACACTATCCTGAGCTAATATCCTGACCCATTTCTAACCAAGGTCCTGACACCGTCCCTAAGAAAGCCCTGTCGCTGTTCCTAAGTGAAGACCTGAGGCTGTCCGTAACTCAGTCCCTGAAGCTATGCCTAACTGAGGCCTTGACGCTGTGACTAACTCAGGCCCTGATCATGTCTGTAACTAAGACACTAATGCTGATGCAACAAAGGCCCTGATGCTGCTCCTACATCATGCCCTGACAGTGTCCCCAGCTATGGGCCTGACCCTAGGCCTCACTCAGGCCCTGTTGCTCTCCCAGAGTCAGGCACTGACGCTGTCCCTACCTGAAGCCCTGACACGGGTCCTAAATAAGGCCCTGATACTGTAACTAAGCTCTTGACACTATCCCTAGGTCATTTCCTGACACGATCCCTAAACTTTACCCTAACCCTGTCCCTAGCAAATGTCCTGCCTCTTATGCTAACTAAAGCCCTTAGGCTGTGACTACCTCAGGCCCTGAATTTAGTCCAAGGCCGTGATACTGTCCCTAACTAAGGCCCTAACACTATTCCTAACTCAGGCTCTGACACTGTACCTAACAGAGGCCCAGATGCTAGTACTAACTAAGGCCTTGACACTGTCCCTAACTAAGGCCCTGCTGCCGTCAATATCTAATGTCCTGACACTATCCTGAGGTAATTTCCGGACCCATCTCTTACCAAGCTCCTGAAACTGTCCCTAAGTAAGCCCTGACGCTGTCCCTAAGGGAGGCCCTAAGGCTGTCCCTAACAGAGGCCCTGAGAATGTCTTTAACAAAGCCCCTGAGGCTGATCCTACCAAGGCCCTTATGCTGCTCCTAAGTCATGCCCTGATACTATCCCTAGCTAAGGCTCTGACACTAGGCCTCACTCAAGCCCTGTCGCTCTCCCTAAGTCAGGCTCTGACGCTATCCCTACCTGAAGCCCTGACACTGGTCCTAAATTAGACCCTGATGCACTAAGTAACTAAGGTCTTGACACTATCCCTAGGTCATGCCCTGACACAATCCCTAGACCTTAACCTAACTTTGTCTTTAACTAATGTTGAGCTTCTTATGCTAAATAAATCCCTGATGCTGTTCCTAACTAAGTCCCTAAAATTAGTCCCGAGGCCGTGACCCTGGCCCTAACTGAGGCCTGGAGGCTCATCCTAACTCAGGCCCTGACACTGTCCCTAACTAAGGCCCTGACACTACACCTAACTCAGTCCCTGACACTGTACCTAACAAAGGCTCTGATGCTAGTCCTAAGTCAGGCTGAGACACTGTCTCTAAGGCCCTGCTGCAGTCAATATCTAAAGTCCTGACATTATCCCAAGCTAATATCCTGACCCATGTCTTACCAAGGTGCTGAAACTGTCCCAAAGGAAGCCCTGACGCTGTCCCTAAGTGAGGCCCTGAGGCGGTCCCTAACAGAGGCCCTGAGAATGTCTTTAACGAAGACCCTAATGCTGATCCTACAGAGGCCCTTATACGGCTCCTAAGTCATGCCCTGACACTGCCCCTAACTCAGGCCCTAAAGATAGGCCTCACTTAGGCCCTGTTGCCGTACCTTAGTTAGGCTCTGACGCTGTCCGTACGTGAAGCCCTGGCACTGGTCCTGATGAAGGCCCTGACACTGGTCCTAACTAAGGCCCTGATGCTCTCAATAACTAAGGTCTTCACCCTATCCCTAGCTCACATCCTGACACTACCACTGGCCTGGAACCTGACTCTGTCCCGAGCTAACGTCCTGCCCCTTATCCTCACCGAAGCCGTAATGCTCTCCCTAACTAAGGCCCAGACTAGTCCTAATTAAGGCCCTCACACTGTCCTTAACTAAGGCCCGGAATCTATCTCTAATATAGGCCTTGCTGCCGGTAATAACTAAAATCCGGACACTATCCTGAGCTAATATCCTGACCCATTTCTAACCAAGGTCCTGACACCGTCCCTAAGAAAGCCCTGTCGCTGTTCCTAAGTGAAGACCTGAGGCTGTCCGTAACTCAGTCCCTGAAGCTATGCCTAACTGAGGCCTTGACGCTGTGACTAACTCAGGCCCTGATCATGTCTGTAACTAAGACACTAATGCTGATGCAACAAAGGCCCTGATGCTGCTCCTACATCATGCCCTGACAGTGTCCCCAGCTATGGGCCTGACGCTAGGCCTCACTCAGGCCCTGTTGCTCTCCCAGAGTCAGGCACTGACGCTGTCCCTACCTGAAGCCCTGACACGGGTCCTAAATAAGGCCCTGATACTGTAACTAAGCTCTTGACACTATCCCTAGGTCATTTCCTGACACGATCCCTAAACTTTACCCTAACCCTGTCCCTAGCAAATGTCCTGCCTCTTATGCTAACTAAAGCCCTTAGGCTGTGACTACCTCAGGCCCTGAATTTAGTCCCAAGGCCGTGATACTGTCCCTAACTAAGGCCCTAACACTATTCCTAACTCAGGCCCTGACACTGTACCTAACAGAGGCCCAGATGCTAGTACTAACTAAGGCCTTGACACTGTCCCTAACTAAGGCCCTGCTGCCATCAATATCTAATGTCCTGACACTATCCTGAGGTAATTTCCGGACCCATCTCTTACCAAGCTCCTGAAACTGTCCCTAAGTAAGCCCTGACGCTGTCCCTAAGGGAGGCCCTAAGGCTGTCCCTAACAGAGGCCCTGAGAATGTCTTTAACAAAGCCCCTGAGGCTGATCCTACCAAGGCCCTTATGCTGCTCCTAAGTCATGCCCTGATACTATCCCTAGCTAAGGCTCTGACACTAGGCCTCACTCAAGCCCTGTCGCTCTCCCTAAGTCAGGCTCTGACGCTATCCCTACCTGAAGCCCTGACACTGGTCCTAAATTAGGCCCTGATGCCCTAAGTAACTAAGGTCTTGACACTATCCCTAGGTCATGCCCTGACACAATCCCTAGACCTTAACCTAACCTTGTCTTTAACTAATGTTGAGCTTCTTATGCTAAATAAATCCCTGATGCTGTTCCTAACTAAGGCCCTAAAATTAGTCCCGAGGCCATGACCCTGGCCCTAACTGAGGCCTGGAGGCTCGTCCTAACTCAGGCCCTGACACTGTACCTAACAAAGGCTCTGATGCTAGTCCTAAGTCAGGCTGAGACACTGTCTCTAAGGCCCTGCTGCAGTCAATATCTAAAGTCCTGACATTATCCCGAGCTAATATCCTGACCCATGTCTTACCAAGGTCCTGAAACTGTCCCAAAGGAAGCCCTGACGCTGTCCCTAAGTGAGGCCCTGAGGCGGTCCCTAACAGAGGCCCTGAGAATGTCTTTAACGAAGACCCTAATGCTGATCCTACAGAGGCCCTTATACGGCTCCTAAGTCATGCCCTGACACTGTCCCTAACTCAGGCCCTAAAGATAGGCCTCACTTAGGCCCTGTTGCCGTACCTTAGTTAGGCTCTGATGCTGTCCGTAAGTGAAGCCCTGACACTGGTCCTGATGAAGGCCCTGACGCTGGGCCTAACTAAGGCCCTGATGCTCTCAATAACTAAGGTCTTCACCCTATCCCTAGCTCACATCCTGACACTACCACTGGCCTGGAACCTGACTCTGTCCCGAGCTAACGTCCTGCCCCTTATCCTCACCGAAGCCGTAATGCTCTCCCTAACTAAGGCCCAGACTAGTCCTAATTAAGGCCCTGACACTGTCCCTAACTAAGGCCCGGAATCTATCTCTAATATAGGCCCTGCTGCCGGCAATAACTAAAATCCGGACACTATCCTGAGCTAATATCCTGACCCATTTCTAACCAAGGTCCTGACACCGTCCCTAAGAAAGCCCTGTCGCTGTTCCTAAGTGAAGACCTGAGGCTGTCCGTAACTCAGTCCCTGAAGCTATGCCTAACTGAGGCCTTGACGCTGTGACTAACTCAGGCCCTGATCATGTCTGTAACTAAGACACTAATGCTGATGCAACAAAGGCCCTGATACTGCTCCTACATCATGCCCTGACAGTGTCCCCAGCTATGGGCCTGACGCTAGGCCTCACTCAGGCCCTGTTGCTCTCCCAGAGTCAGGCACTGACGCTGTCCCTACCTGAAGCCCTGACACGGGTCCTAAATAAGACCCTGATACTGTAACTAAGCTCTTGACACTATCCCTAGGTCATTTCCTGACACGATCCCTAAACTTGACCCTAACCCTGTCCCTAGCAAATGTCCTGCCTCTTATGCTAACTAAAGCCCTTATGCTGTGACTACCTCAGGCCCTGAATTTAGTCCCAAGGCCGTGATACTGTCCCTAACTAAGGCCCTAACACTATTCCTAAGTCAGGCCCTGACACTGTACCTAACAGAGGCCCAGATGCTAGTACTAACTAAGGCCTTGACACTGTCCGTAACTAAGGCCCTGCTGCCATCAATATCTAATGTCCTGACACTATCCTGAGGTAATTTCCGGACCCATCTCTTACCAAGCTCTTGAAACTGTCCCTAAGTAAGCCCTGACGCTCTCCCTAATGGTGGCCTTAAGGCTGTCCCAAACAGAGGCCCTGATAATGTCTTTAACAAAGCCCCTGAGGCTGATCCTACCAAGGCCCTTATGCTGCTCCTAAGTCATGCCCTGATACTATCCCTAGCTAAGGCTCTGACACTAGGCCTCACTCAAGCCCTGTCGCTCTCCCTAAGTCAGGCTCTGACGCTATCCCTACCTGAAGCCCTGACACTGGTCCTAAATTAGGCCCTGATGCCCTAAGTAACTAAGGTCTTGACACTATCCCTAGGTCATGCCCTGACACAATCCCTAGACCTTAACCTAACCTTGTCTTTAACTAATGTTGAGCTTCTTATGCTAAATAAATCCCTGATGCTGTTCCTAACTAAGGCCCTAAAATTAGTCCCGAGGCCGTGACCCTGGCCCTAACTGAGGCCTGGAGGCTCGTCCTAACTCAGGCCCTGACACTGTCCCTAACTAAGGCCCTGACACTACACCTAACTCAGTCCCTGACACTGTACCTAACAAAGGCTTTGATGCTAGTCCTAAGTCAGGCTGAGACACTGTCTCTAAGGCCCTGCTGCAGTCAATATCTAAAGTCCTGACATTATCCCGAGCTAATATCCTGACCCATGTCTTACCAAGGTCCTGAAACTGTCCCAAAGGAAGCCCTGACGCTGTCCCTAAGTGAGGCCCTGAGGCGGTCCCTAACAGAGGCCCTGAGAATGTCTTTAACGAAGACCCTAATGCTGATCCTACAGAGGCCCTTATACGGCTCCTAAGTCATGCCCTGACACTGCCCCTAACTCAGGCCCTAAAGATAGGCCTCACTTAGGCCCTGTTGCCGTACCTTAGTTAGGCTCTGACGCTGTCCGTACGTGAAGCCCTGGCACTGGTCCTGATGAAGGCCCTGACGCTGGTCGTAACTAAGGCCCTTATGCTCTCAATAACTAAGGTCTTCACCCTATCCCTAGCTCACATCCTGACACTACCACTGGCCTGGAACCTGACTCTGTCCCGAGCTAACGTCCTGCCCCTTATCCTCACCGAAGCCGTAATGCTCTCCCTAACTAAGGCCCAGACTAGTCCTAATTAAGGCCCTGACAGTGTCCCTAAGTAAGGCCCAGAATCTATCTCTAATATAGGGCCTGCTGCCGGCAATAACTAAAATCCGGACACTATCCTGAGCTAATATCCTGACCCATTTCTAACCAAGGTCCTGACACCGTCCCTAAGAAAGCCCTGTCGCTGTTCCTAAGTGAAGACCTGAGGCTGTCCGTAACTCAGTCCCTGAAGCTATGCCTAACTGAGGCCTTGACGCTGTGACTAACTCAGGCCCTGATCATGTCTGTAACTAAGACACTAATGCTGATGCAACAAAGGCCCTGATGCTGCTCCTACATCATGCCCTGACAGTGTCCCCAGCTATGGGCCTGACGCTAGGCCTCACTCAGGCCCTGTTGCTCTCCCAGAGTCAGGCACTGACGCTGTCCCTACCTGAAGCCCTGACACGGGTCCTAAATAAGGCCCTGATACTGTAACTAAGCTCTTGACACTATCCCTAGGTCATTTCCTGACACGATCCCTAAACTTGACCCTAACCCTGTCCCTAGCAAATGTCCTGCCTCTTATGCTAACTAAAGCCCTTATGCTGAGACTACCTCAGGCCCTGAATTTAGTCCCAAGGCCGTGATACTGTCCCTAACTAAGGCCCTAACACTATTCCTAACTCAGGCCCTGACACTGTACCTAACAGAGGCCCAGATGCTAGTACTAACTAAGGCCTTGACACTGTCCGTAACTAAGGCCCTGCTGCCATCAATATCTAATGTCCTGACACTATCCTGAGGTAATTACCGGACCCATCTCTTACCAAGCTCCTGAAACTGTCCCTAAGTAAGCCCTGACGCTGTCCCTAAGGGAGGCCCTAAGGCTGTCCCTAACAGAGGCCCTGAGAATGTCTTTAACAAAGCCCCTGAGGCTGATCCTACCAAGGCCCTTATGCTGCTCCTAAGTCATGCCCTGATACTATCCCTAGCTAAGGCTCTGACACTAGGCCTCACTCAAGCCCTGTCGCTCTCCCTAAGTCAGGCTCTGACGCTATCCCTACCTGAAGCCCTGACACTGGTCCTAAATTAGGCCCTGATGCCCTAAGTAACTAAGGTCTTGACACTATCCCTAGGTCATGCCCTGACACAATCCCTAGACCTTAACCTAACCTTGTCTTTAACTAATGTTGAGCTTCTTTTGCTAAATAAATCCCTGATGCTGTTCCTAACTAAGGCCCTAAAATTAGTCCCGAGGCCATGACCCTGGCCCTAACTGAGGCCTGGAGGCTCGTCCTAACTCAGGCCCTGACACTGTACCTAACAAAGGCTCTGATGCTAGTCCTAAGTCAGGCTGAGACACTGTCTCTAAGGCCCTGCTGCAGTCAATATCTAAAGTCCTGACATTATCCCGAGCTAATATCCTGACCCATGTCTTACCAAGGTGCTGAAACTGTCCCAAAGGAAGCCCTGACGCTGTCCCTAAGTGAGGCCCTGAGGCGGTCCCTAACAGAGGCCCTGAGAATGTCTTTAACGAAGACCCTAATGCTGATCCTACAGAGGCCCTTATACGGCTCCTAAGTCATGCCCTGACACTGCCCCTAACTCAGGCCCTAAAGATAGGCCTCACTTAGGCCCTGTTGCCGTACCTTAGTTAGGCTCTGACGCTGTCCGTACGTGAAGCCCTGGCACTGGTCCTGATGAAGGCCCTGACACTGGTCCTAACTAAGGCCCTGATGCTCTCAATAACTAAGGTCTTCACCCTATCCCTAGCTCACATCCTGACACTACCACTGGCCTGGAACCTGACTCTGTCCCGAGCTAACGTCCTGCCCCTTATCCTCACCGAAGCCGTAATGCTCTCCCTAACTAAGGCCCAGACTAGTCCTAATTAAGGCCCTCACACTGTCCTTAACTAAGGCCCGGAATCTATCTCTAATATAGGCCTTGCTGCCGGTAATAACTAAAATCCGGACACTATCCTGAGCTAATATCCTGACCCATTTCTAACCAAGGTCCTGACACCGTCCCTAAGAAAGCCCTGTCGCTGTTCCTAAGTGAAGACCTGAGGCTGTCCGTAACTCAGTCCCTGAAGCTATGCCTAACTGAGGCCTTGACGCTGTGACTAACTCAGGCCCTGATCATGTCTGTAACTAAGACACTAATGCTGATGCAACAAAGGCCCTGATGCTGCTCCTACATCATGCCCTGACAGTGTCCCCAGCTATGGGCCTGACGCTAGGCCTCACTCAGGCCCTGTTGCTCTCCCAGAGTCAGGCACTGACGCTGTCCCTACCTGAAGCCCTGACACGGGTCCTAAATAAGGCCCTGATACTGTAACTAAGCTCTTGACACTATCCCTAGGTCATTTCCTGACACGATCCCTAAACTTTACCCTAACCCTGTCCCTAGCAAATGTCCTGCCTCTTATGCTAACTAAAGCCCTTAGGCTGTGACTACCTCAGGCCCTGAATTTAGTCCCAAGGCCGTGATACTGTCCCTAACTAAGGCCCTAACACTATTCCTAACTCAGGCCCTGACACTGTACCTAACAGAGGCCCAGATGCTAGTACTAACTAAGGCCTTGACACTGTCCCTAACTAAGGCCCTGCTGCCATCAATATCTAATGTCCTGACACTATCCTGAGGTAATTTCCGGACCCATCTCTTACCAAGCTCCTGAAACTGTCCCTAAGTAAGCCCTGACGCTGTCCCTAAGGGAGGCCCTAAGGCTGTCCCTAACAGAGGCCCTGAGAATGTCTTTAACAAAGCCCCTGAGGCTGATCCTACCAAGGCCCTTATGCTGCTCCTAAGTCATGCCCTGATACTATCCCTAGCTAAGGCTCTGACACTAGGCCTCACTCAAGCCCTGTCGCTCTCCCTAAGTCAGGCTCTGACGCTATCCCTACCTGAAGCCCTGACACTGGTCCTAAATTAGGCCCTGATGCCCTAAGTAACTAAGGTCTTGACACTATCCCTAGGTCATGCCCTGACACAATCCCTAGACCTTAACCTAACCTTGTCTTTAACTAATGTTGAGCTTCTTATGCTAAATAAATCCCTGATGCTGTTCCTAACTAAGGCCCTAAAATTAGTCCCGAGGCCATGACCCTGGCCCTAACTGAGGCCTGGAGGCTCGTCCTAACTCAGGCCCTGACACTGTACCTAACAAAGGCTCTGATGCTAGTCCTAAGTCAGGCTGAGACACTGTCTCTAAGGCCCTGCTGCAGTCAATATCTAAAGTCCTGACATTATCCCGAGCTAATATCCTGACCCATGTCTTACCAAGGTCCTGAAACTGTCCCAAAGGAAGCCCTGACGCTGTCCCTAAGTGAGGCCCTGAGGCGGTCCCTAACAGAGGCCCTGAGAATGTCTTTAACGAAGACCCTAATGCTGATCCTACAGAGGCCCTTATACGGCTCCTAAGTCATGCCCTGACACTGTCCCTAACTCAGGCCCTAAAGATAGGCCTCACTTAGGCCCCGTTGCCGTACCTTAGTTAGGCTCTGATGCTGTCCGTAAGTGAAGCCCTGACACTGGTCCTGATGAAGGCCCTGACGCTGGGCCTAACTAAGGCCCTGATGCTCTCAATAACTAAGGTCTTCACCCTATCCCTAGCTCACATCCTGACACTACCACTGGCCTGGAACCTGACTCTGTCCCGAGCTAACGTCCTGCCCCTTATCCTCACCGAAGCCGTAATGCTCTCCCTAACTAAGGCCCAGACTAGTCCTAATTAAGGCCCTGACACTGTCCCTAACTAAGGCCCGGAATCTATCTCTAATATAGGCCCTGCTGCCGGCAATAACTAAAATCCGGACACTATCCTGAGCTAATATCCTGACCCATTTCTAACCAAGGTCCTGACACCGTCCCTAAGAAAGCCCTGTCGCTGTTCCTAAGTGAAGACCTGAGGCTGTCCGTAACTCAGTCCCTGAAGCTATGCCTAACTGAGGCCTTGACGCTGTGACTAACTCAGGCCCTGATCATGTCTGTAACTAAGACACTAATGCTGATGCAACAAAGGCCCTGATACTGCTCCTACATCATGCCCTGACAGTGTCCCCAGCTATGGGCCTGACGCTAGGCCTCACTCAGGCCCTGTTGCTCTCCCAGAGTCAGGCACTGACGCTGTCCCTACCTGAAGCCCTGACACGGGTCCTAAATAAGACCCTGATACTGTAACTAAGCTCTTGACACTATCCCTAGGTCATTTCCTGACACGATCCCTAAACTTGACCCTAACCCTGTCCCTAGCAAATGTCCTGCCCCTTATGCTAACTAAAGCCCTTAGGCTGTGACTACCTCAGGCCCTGAATTTAGTCCCAAGGCCGTGATACTGTCCCTAACTAAGGCCCTAACACTATTCCTAAGTCAGGCCCTGACACTGTACCTAACAGAGGCCCAGATGCTAGTACTAACTAAGGCCTTGACACTGTCCGTAACTAAGGCCCTGCTGCCATCAATATCTAATGTCCTGACACTATCCTGAGGTAATTTCCGGACCCATCTCTTACCAAGCTCTTGAAACTGTCCCTAAGTAAGCCCTGACGCTCTCCCTAATGGTGGCCTTAAGGCTGTCCCAAACAGAGGCCCTGATAATGTCTTTAACAAAGCCCCTGAGGCTGATCCTACCAAGGCCCTTATGCTGCTCCTAAGTCATGCCCTGATACTATCCCTAGCTAAGGCTCTGACACTAGGCCTCACTCAAGCCCTGTCGCTCTCCCTAAGTCAGGCTCTGACGCTATCCCTACCTGAAGCCCTGACACTGGTCCTAAATTAGGCCCTGATGCCCTAAGTAACTAAGGTCTTGACACTATCCCTAGGTCATGCCCTGACACAATCCCTAGACCTTAACCTAACCTTGTCTTTAACTAATGTTGAGCTTCTTATGCTAAATAAATCCCTGATGCTGTTCCTAACTAAGGCCCTAAAATTAGTCCCGAGGCCGTGACCCTGGCCCTAACTGAGGCCTGGAGGCTCGTCCTAACTCAGGCCCTGACACTGTCCCTAACTAAGGCCCTGACACTACACCTAACTCAGTCCCTGACACTGTACCTAACAAAGGCTTTGATGCTAGTCCTAAGTCAGGCTGAGACACTGTCTCTAAGGCCCTGCTGCAGTCAATATCTAAAGTCCTGACATTATCCCGAGCTAATATCCTGACCCATGTCTTACCAAGGTCCTGAAACTGTCCCAAAGGAAGCCCTGACGCTGTCCCTAAGTGAGGCCCTGAGGCGGTCCCTAACAGAGGCCCTGAGAATGTCTTTAACGAAGACCCTAATGCTGATCCTACAGAGGCCCTTATACGGCTCCTAAGTCATGCCCTGACACTGCCCCTAACTCAGGCCCTAAAGATAGGCCTCACTTAGGCCCTGTTGCCGTACCTTAGTTAGGCTCTGACGCTGTCCGTACGTGAAGCCCTGGCACTGGTCCTGATGAAGGCCCTGACGCTGGTCCTAACTAAGGCCCTGATGCTCTCAATAACTAAGGTCTTCACCCTATCCCTAGCTCACATCCTGACACTACCACTGGCCTGGAACCTGACTCTGTCCCGAGCTAACGTCCTGCCCCTTATCCTCACCGAAGCCGTAATGCTCTCCCTAACTAAGGCCCAGACTAGTCCTAATTAAGGCCCTGACACTGTCCTTAACTAAGGCCCGGAATCTATCTCTAATATAGGCCTTGCTGCCGGTAATAACTAAAATCCGGACACTATCCTGAGCTAATATCCTGACCCATTTCTAACCAAGGTCCTGACACCGTCCCTAAGAAAGCCCTGTCGCTGTTCCTAAGTGAAGACCTGAGGCTGTCCGTAACTCAGTCCCTGAAGCTATGCCTAACTGAGGCCTTGACGCTGTGACTAACTCAGGCCCTGATCATGTCTGTAACTAAGACACTAATGCTGATGCAACAAAGGCCCTGATGCTGCTCCTACATCATGCCCTGACAGTGTCCCCAGCTATGGGCCTGACGCTAGGCCTCACTCAGGCCCTGTTGCTCTCCCAGAGTCAGGCACTGACGCTGTCCCTACCTGAAGCCCTGACACGGGTCCTAAATAAGGCCCTGATACTGTAACTAAGCTCTTGACACTATCCCTAGGTCATTTCCTGACACGATCCCTAAACTTTACCCTAACCCTGTCCCTAGCAAATGTCCTGCCTCTTATGCTAACTAAAGCCCTTAGGCTGTGACTACCTCAGGCCCTGAATTTAGTCCCAAGGCCGTGATACTGTCCCTAACTAAGGCCCTAACACTATTCCTAACTCAGGCCCTGACACTGTACCTAACAGAGGCCCAGATGCTAGTACTAACTAAGGCCTTGACACTGTCCCTAACTAAGGCCCTGCTGCCATCAATATCTAATGTCCTGACACTATCCTGAGGTAATTTCCGGACCCATCTCTTACCAAGCTCCTGAAACTGTCCCTAAGTAAGCCCTGACGCTGTCCCTAAGGGAGGCCCTAAGGCTGTCCCTAACAGAGGCCCTGAGAATGTCTTTAACAAAGCCCCTGAGGCTGATCCTACCAAGGCCCTTATGCTGCTCCTAAGTCATGCCCTGATACTATCCCTAGCTAAGGCTCTGACACTAGGCCTCACTCAAGCCCTGTCGCTCTCCCTAAGTCAGGCTCTGACGCTATCCCTACCTGAAGCCCTGACACTGGTCCTAAATTAGGCCCTGATGCCCTAAGTAACTAAGGTCTTGACACTATCCCTAGGTCATGCCCTGACACAATCCCTAGACCTTAACCTAACCTTGTCTTTAACTAATGTTGAGCTTCTTATGCTAAATAAATCCCTGATGCTGTTCCTAACTAAGGCCCTAAAATTAGTCCCGAGGCCGTGACCCTGGCCCTAACTGAGGCCTGGAGGCTCGTCCTAACTCAGGCCCTGACACTGTCCCTAACTAAGGCCCTGACACTACACCTAACTCAGTCCCTGACACTGTACCTAACAAAGGCTTTGATGCTAGTCCTAAGTCAGGCTGAGACACTGTCTCTAAGGCCCTGCTGCAGTCAATATCTAAAGTCCTGACATTATCCCGAGCTAATATCCTGACCCATGTCTTACCAAGGTCCTGAAACTGTCCCAAAGGAAGCCCTGACGCTGTCCCTAAGTGAGGCCCTGAGGCGGTCCCTAACAGAGGCCCTGAGAATGTCTTTAACGAAGACCCTAATGCTGATCCTACAGAGGCCCTTATACGGCTCCTAAGTCATGCCCTGACACTGCCCCTAACTCAGGCCCTAAAGATAGGCCTCACTTAGGCCCTGTTGCCGTACCTTAGTTAGGCTCTGACGCTGTCCGTACGTGAAGCCCTGGCACTGGTCCTGATGAAGGCCCTGACGCTGGTCGTAACTAAGGCCCTTATGCTCTCAATAACTAAGGTCTTCACCCTATCCCTAGCTCACATCCTGACACTACCACTGGCCTGGAACCTGACTCTGTCCCGAGCTAACGTCCTGCCCCTTATCCTCACCGAAGCCGTAATGCTCTCCCTAACTAAGGCCCAGACTAGTCCTAATTAAGGCCCTGACAGTGTCCCTAAGTAAGGCCCAGAATCTATCTCTAATATAGGGCCTGCTGCCGGCAATAACTAAAATCCGGACACTATCCTGAGCTAATATCCTGACCCATTTCTAACCAAGGTCCTGACACCGTCCCTAAGAAAGCCCTGTCGCTGTTCCTAAGTGAAGACCTGAGGCTGTCCGTAACTCAGTCCCTGAAGCTATGCCTAACTGAGGCCTTGACGCTGTGACTAACTCAGGCCCTGATCATGTCTGTAACTAAGACACTAATGCTGATGCAACAAAGGCCCTGATGCTGCTCCTACATCATGCCCTGACAGTGTCCCCAGCTATGGGCCTGACGCTAGGCCTCACTCAGGCCCTGTTGCTCTCCCAGAGTCAGGCACTGACGCTGTCCCTACCTGAAGCCCTGACACGGGTCCTAAATAAGGCCCTGATACTGTAACTAAGCTCTTGACACTATCCCTAGGTCATTTCCTGACACGATCCCTAAACTTGACCCTAACCCTGTCCCTAGCAAATGTCCTGCCTCTTATGCTAACTAAAGCCCTTATGCTGAGACTACCTCAGGCCCTGAATTTAGTCCCAAGGCCGTGATACTGTCCCTAACTAAGGCCCTAACACTATTCCTAACTCAGGCCCTGACACTGTACCTAACAGAGGCCCAGATGCTAGTACTAACTAAGGCCTTGACACTGTCCGTAACTAAGGCCCTGCTGCCATCAATATCTAATGTCCTGACACTATCCTGAGGTAATTACCGGACCCATCTCTTACCAAGCTCCTGAAACTGTCCCTAAGTAAGCCCTGACGCTGTCCCTAAGGGAGGCCCTAAGGCTGTCCCTAACAGAGGCCCTGAGAATGTCTTTAACAAAGCCCCTGAGGCTGATCCTACCAAGGCCCTTATGCTGCTCCTAAGTCATGCCCTGATACTATCCCTAGCTAAGGCTCTGACACTAGGCCTCACTCAAGCCCTGTCGCTCTCCCTAAGTCAGGCTCTGACGCTATCCCTACCTGAAGCCCTGACACTGGTCCTAAATTAGGCCCTGATGCCCTAAGTAACTAAGGTCTTGACACTATCCCTAGGTCATGCCCTGACACAATCCCTAGACCTTAACCTAACCTTGTCTTTAACTAATGTTGAGCTTCTTTTGCTAAATAAATCCCTGATGCTGTTCCTAACTAAGGCCCTAAAATTAGTCCCGAGGCCATGACCCTGGCCCTAACTGAGGCCTGGAGGCTCGTCCTAACTCAGGCCCTGACACTGTACCTAACAAAGGCTCTGATGCTAGTCCTAAGTCAGGCTGAGACACTGTCTCTAAGGCCCTGCTGCAGTCAATATCTAAAGTCCTGACATTATCCCGAGCTAATATCCTGACCCATGTCTTACCAAGGTGCTGAAACTGTCCCAAAGGAAGCCCTGACGCTGTCCCTAAGTGAGGCCCTGAGGCGGTCCCTAACAGAGGCCCTGAGAATGTCTTTAACGAAGACCCTAATGCTGATCCTACAGAGGCCCTTATACGGCTCCTAAGTCATGCCCTGACACTGCCCCTAACTCAGGCCCTAAAGATAGGCCTCACTTAGGCCCTGTTGCCGTACCTTAGTTAGGCTCTGACGCTGTCCGTACGTGAAGCCCTGGCACTGGTCCTGATGAAGGCCCTGACACTGGTCCTAACTAAGGCCCTGATGCTCTCAATAACTAAGGTCTTCACCCTATCCCTAGCTCACATCCTGACACTACCACTGGCCTGGAACCTGACTCTGTCCCGAGCTAACGTCCTGCCCCTTATCCTCACCGAAGCCGTAATGCTCTCCCTAACTAAGGCCCAGACTAGTCCTAATTAAGGCCCTCACACTGTCCTTAACTAAGGCCCGGAATCTATCTCTAATATAGGCCTTGCTGCCGGTAATAACTAAAATCCGGACACTATCCTGAGCTAATATCCTGACCCATTTCTAACCAAGGTCCTGACACCGTCCCTAAGAAAGCCCTGTCGCTGTTCCTAAGTGAAGACCTGAGGCTGTCCGTAACTCAGTCCCTGAAGCTATGCCTAACTGAGGCCTTGACGCTGTGACTAACTCAGGCCCTGATCATGTCTGTAACTAAGACACTAATGCTGATGCAACAAAGGCCCTGATGCTGCTCCTACATCATGCCCTGACAGTGTCCCCAGCTATGGGCCTGACGCTAGGCCTCACTCAGGCCCTGTTGCTCTCCCAGAGTCAGGCACTGACGCTGTCCCTACCTGAAGCCCTGACACGGGTCCTAAATAAGGCCCTGATACTGTAACTAAGCTCTTGACACTATCCCTAGGTCATTTCCTGACACGATCCCTAAACTTTACCCTAACCCTGTCCCTAGCAAATGTCCTGCCTCTTATGCTAACTAAAGCCCTTAGGCTGTGACTACCTCAGGCCCTGAATTTAGTCCCAAGGCCGTGATACTGTCCCTAACTAAGGCCCTAACACTATTCCTAACTCAGGCCCTGACACTGTACCTAACAGAGGCCCAGATGCTAGTACTAACTAAGGCCTTGACACTGTCCCTAACTAAGGCCCTGCTGCCATCAATATCTAATGTCCTGACACTATCCTGAGGTAATTTCCGGACCCATCTCTTACCAAGCTCCTGAAACTGTCCCTAAGTAAGCCCTGACGCTGTCCCTAAGGGAGGCCCTAAGGCTGTCCCTAACAGAGGCCCTGAGAATGTCTTTAACAAAGCCCCTGAGGCTGATCCTACCAAGGCCCTTATGCTGCTCCTAAGTCATGCCCTGATACTATCCCTAGCTAAGGCTCTGACACTAGGCCTCACTCAAGCCCTGTCGCTCTCCCTAAGTCAGGCTCTGACGCTATCCCTACCTGAAGCCCTGACACTGGTCCTAAATTAGGCCCTGATGCCCTAAGTAACTAAGGTCTTGACACTATCCCTAGGTCATGCCCTGACACAATCCCTAGACCTTAACCTAACCTTGTCTTTAACTAATGTTGAGCTTCTTATGCTAAATAAATCCCTGATGCTGTTCCTAACTAAGGCCCTAAAATTAGTCCCGAGGCCATGACCCTGGCCCTAACTGAGGCCTGGAGGCTCGTCCTAACTCAGGCCCTGACACTGTACCTAACAAAGGCTCTGATGCTAGTCCTAAGTCAGGCTGAGACACTGTCTCTAAGGCCCTGCTGCAGTCAATATCTAAAGTCCTGACATTATCCCGAGCTAATATCCTGACCCATGTCTTACCAAGGTCCTGAAACTGTCCCAAAGGAAGCCCTGACGCTGTCCCTAAGTGAGGCCCTGAGGCGGTCCCTAACAGAGGCCCTGAGAATGTCTTTAACGAAGACCCTAATGCTGATCCTACAGAGGCCCTTTTACGGCTCCTAAGTCATGCCCTGACACTGTCCCTAACTCAGGCCCTAAAGATAGGCCTCACTTAGGCCCCGTTGCCGTACCTTAGTTAGGCTCTGATGCTGTCCGTAAGTGAAGCCCTGACACTGGTCCTGATGAAGGCCCTGACGCTGGGCCTAACTAAGGCCCTGATGCTCTCAATAACTAAGGTCTTCACCCTATCCCTAGCTCACATCCTGACACTACCACTGGCCTGGAACCTGACTCTGTCCCGAGCTAACGTCCTGCCCCTTATCCTCACCGAAGCCGTAATGCTCTCCCTAACTAAGGCCCAGACTAGTCCTAATTAAGGCCCTGACACTGTCCCTAACTAAGGCCCGGAATCTATCTCTAATATAGGCCCTGCTGCCGGCAATAACTAAAATCCGGACACTATCCTGAGCTAATATCCTGACCCATTTCTAACCAAGGTCCTGACACCGTCCCTAAGAAAGCCCTGTCGCTGTTCCTAAGTGAAGACCTGAGGCTGTCCGTAACTCAGTCCCTGAAGCTATGCCTAACTGAGGCCTTGACGCTGTGACTAACTCAGGCCCTGATCATGTCTGTAACTAAGACACTAATGCTGATGCAACAAAGGCCCTGATACTGCTCCTACATCATGCCCTGACAGTGTCCCCAGCTATGGGCCTGACGCTAGGCCTCACTCAGGCCCTGTTGCTCTCCCAGAGTCAGGCACTGACGCTGTCCCTACCTGAAGCCCTGACACGGGTCCTAAATAAGACCCTGATACTGTAACTAAGCTCTTGACACTATCCCTAGGTCATTTCCTGACACGATCCCTAAACTTGACCCTAACCCTGTCCCTAGCAAATGTCCTGCCCCTTATGCTAACTAAAGCCCTTAGGCTGTGACTACCTCAGGCCCTGAATTTAGTCCCAAGGCCGTGATACTGTCCCTAACTAAGGCCCTAACACTATTCCTAAGTCAGGCCCTGACACTGTACCTAACAGAGGCCCAGATGCTAGTACTAACTAAGGCCTTGACACTGTCCGTAACTAAGGTCCTGCTGCCATCAATATCTAATGTCCTGACACTATCCTGAGGTAATTTCCGGACCCATCTCTTACCAAGCTCTTGAAACTGTCCCTAAGTAAGCCCTGACGCTCTCCCTAATGGTGGCCTTAAGGCTGTCCCAAACAGAGGCCCTGATAATGTCTTTAACAAAGCCCCTGAGGCTGATCCTACCAAGGCCCTTATGCTGCTCCTAAGTCATGCCCTGATACTATCCCTAGCTAAGGCTCTGACACTAGGCCTCACTCAAGCCCTGTCGCTCTCCCTAAGTCAGGCTCTGACGCTATCCCTACCTGAAGCCCTGACACTGGTCCTAAATTAGGCCCTGATGCCCTAAGTAACTAAGGTCTTGACACTATCCCTAGGTCATGCCCTGACACAATCCCTAGACCTTAACCTAACCTTGTCTTTAACTAATGTTGAGCTTCTTATGCTAAATAAATCCCTGATGCTGTTCCTAACTAAGGCCCTAAAATTAGTCCCGAGGCCGTGACCCTGGCCCTAACTGAGGCCTGGAGGCTCGTCCTAACTCAGGCCCTGACACTGTCCCTAACTAAGGCCCTGACACTACACCTAACTCAGTCCCTGACACTGTACCTAACAAAGGCTTTGATGCTAGTCCTAAGTCAGGCTGAGACACTGTCTCTAAGGCCCTGCTGCAGTCAATATCTAAAGTCCTGACATTATCCCGAGCTAATATCCTGACCCATGTCTTACCAAGGTCCTGAAACTGTCCCAAAGGAAGCCCTGACGCTGTCCCTAAGTGAGGCCCTGAGGCGGTCCCTAACAGAGGCCCTGAGAATGTCTTTAACGAAGACCCTAATGCTGATCCTACAGAGGCCCTTATACGGCTCCTAAGTCATGCCCTGACACTGCCCCTAACTCAGGCCCTAAAGATAGGCCTCACTTAGGCCCTGTTGCCGTACCTTAGTTAGGCTCTGACGCTGTCCGTACGTGAAGCCCTGGCACTGGTCCTGATGAAGGCCCTGACGCTGGTCCTAACTAAGGCCCTGATGCTCTCAATAACTAAGGTCTTCACCCTATCCCTAGCTCACATCCTGACACTACCACTGGCCTGGAACCTGACTCTGTCCCGAGCTAACGTCCTGCCCCTTATCCTCACCGAAGCCGTAATGCTCTCCCTAACTAAGGCCCAGACTAGTCCTAATTAAGGCCCTGACACTGTCCTTAACTAAGGCCCGGAATCTATCTCTAATATAGGCCTTGCTGCCGGTAATAACTAAAATCCGGACACTATCCTGAGCTAATATCCTGACCCATTTCTAACCAAGGTCCTGACACCGTCCCTAAGAAAGCCCTGTCGCTGTTCCTAAGTGAAGACCTGAGGCTGTCCGTAACTCAGTCCCTGAAGCTATGCCTAACTGAGGCCTTGACGCTGTGACTAACTCAGGCCCTGATCATGTCTGTAACTAAGACACTAATGCTGATGCAACAAAGGCCCTGATGCTGCTCCTACATCATGCCCTGACAGTGTCCCCAGCTATGGGCCTGACGCTAAGCCTCACTCAGGCCCTGTTGCTCTCCCAGAGTCAGGCACTGACGCTGTCCCTACCTGAAGCCCTGACACGGGTCCTAAATAAGGCCCTGATACTGTAACTAAGCTCTTGACACTATCCCTAGGTCATTTCCTGACACGATCCCTAAACTTTACCCTAACCCTGTCCCTAGCAAATGTCCTGCCTCTTATGCTAACTAAAGCCCTTAGGCTGTGACTACCTCAGGCCCTGAATTTAGTCCCAAGGCCGTGATACTGTCCCTAACTAAGGCCCTAACACTATTCCTAACTCAGGCCCTGACACTGTACCTAACAGAGGCCCAGATGCTAGTACTAACTAAGGCCTTGACACTGTCCCTAACTAAGGCCCTGCTGCCATCAATATCTAATGTCCTGACACTATCCTGAGGTAATTTCCGGACCCATCTCTTACCAAGCTCCTGAAACTGTCCCTAAGTAAGCCCTGACGCTGTCCCTAAGGGAGGCCCTAAGGCTGTCCCTAACAGAGGCCCTGAGAATGTCTTTAACAAAGCCCCTGAGGCTGATCCTACCAAGGCCCTTATGCTGCTCCTAAGTCATGCCCTGATACTATCCCTAGCTAAGGCTCTGACACTAGGCCTCACTCAAGCCCTGTCGCTCTCCCTAAGTCAGGCTCTGACGCTATCCCTACCTGAAGCCCTGACACTGGTCCTAAATTAGGCCCTGATGCCCTAAGTAACTAAGGTCTTGACACTATCCCTAGGTCATGCCCTGACACAATCCCTAGACCTTAACCTAACCTTGTCTTTAACTAATGTTGAGCTTCTTATGCTAAATAAATCCCTGATGCTGTTCCTAACTAAGGCCCTAAAATTAGTCCCGAGGCCGTGACCCTGGCGCTAACTGAGGCCTGGAGGCTCGTCCTAACACAGGCCCTGACAGTGTCCCTAACTAAGGTCCTGACACTACAAATAACTCAGTCCCTGACACTGTACCTAACAAAGGCTTTGATGCTAGTCCTAAGTCAGGCTGAGACACTGTCTCTAAGGCCCTGCTGCAGTCAATATCTAAAGTCCTGACATTATCCTGAGCTAATATCCTGACCCATGTCTTACCAAGGTCCTGAAACTGTCCCAAAGGAAGCCCTGAAGCTGTCCCTAAGTGAGGCCCTGAGGCGGTCCCTAACAGAGGCCCTGAGAATGTCTTTAACGAAGACCCTAATGCTGATCCTACAGAGGCCCTTATACGGCTCCTAAGTCATGCCCTGACACTGTCCCTAACTCAGGCCCTAAAGATAGGCCTCACTTAGGCCCTGTTGCCGTACCTTAGTTAGGCTCTGACGCTGCCCGTACGTGAAGCCCTGACACTGGTCCTGATGAAGGCCCTGACGCTGGTCCTAACTAAGGCCCTGATGCTCTCAATAACTAAGGTCTTCACCCTATCCCTAGCTCACATCCTGACACTACCACTGGCCTGGAACCTGACTCTGTCCCGAGCTAACGTCCTGCCCCTTATCCTCACCGAAGCCGTAATGCTCTCCCTAACTAAGGCCCAGACTAGTCCTAATTAAGGCCCTGACAGTGTCCCTAAGTAAGGCCCAGAATCTATCTCTAATATAGGCCCTGCTGCCGGCAATAACTAAAATCCGGACACTATCCTGAGCTAATATCCTGACCCATTTCTAACCAAGGTCCTGACACCGTCCCTAAGAAAGCCCTGTCGCTGTTCCTAAGTGAAGACCTGAGGCTGTCCGTAACTCAGTCCCTGAAGCTATGCCTAACTGAGGCCTTGACGCTGTGACTAACTCAGGCCCTGATCATGTCTGTAACTAAGACACTAATGCTGATGCAACAAAGGCCCTGATGCTGCTCCTACATCATGCCCTGACAGTGTCCCCAGCTATGGGCCTGACGCTAGGCCTCACTCAGGCCCTGTTGCTCTCCCAGAGTCAGGCACTGACGCTGTCCCTACCTGAAGCCCTGACACGGGTCCTAAATAAGGCCCTGATACTGTAACTAAGCTCTTGACACTATCCCTAGGTCATTTCCTGACACGATCCCTAAACTTTACCCTAACCCTGTCCCTAGCAAATGTCCTGCCTCTTATGCTAACTAAAGCCCTTAGGCTGTGACTACCTCAGGCCCTGAATTTAGTCCCAAGGCCGTGATACTGTCCCTAACTAAGGCCCTAACACTATTCCTAACTCAGGCCCTGACACTGTACCTAACAGAGGCCCAGATGCTAGTACTAACTAAGGTCTTGACACTGTCCCTAACTAGGGCCCTGCTGCCGTCAATATCTAATGTCCTGACACTTTCCTAAGGTAATTTCCGGACCCATCTCTTACCAAGCTCCTGAAACTGTCCCTAAGTAAGCCCTGACGCTGTCCCTAAGGGAGGCCCTAAGGCTGTCCCTAACAGAGGCCCTGAGAATGTCTTTAACAAAGCCCCTGAGGCTGATCCTACCAAGGCCCTTATGCTGCTCCTAAGTCATGCCCTGATACTATCCCTAGCTAAGGCTCTGATACTAGGCCTCACTCAAGCCCTGTCGCTCTCCCTAAGTCAGGCTCTGACGCTATCCCTACCTGAAGCCCTGACACTGGTCCTAAATTAGGCCCTGATGCCCTAAGTAACTAAGGTCTTGACACTATCCCTAGGTCATGCCCTGACACAATCCCTAGACCTTAACCTAACCTTGTCTTTAACTAATGTTGAGCTTCTTATGCTAAATAAATCCCTGATGCTCTTCCTAAGTAAGGCCCTAAAATTAGACCCGAGGCCGTGACCCTGGCCCTAACTGAGGCCTGGAGGCTCGTCCTAACTCAGGCCCTGACACTACACCTAACTCAGTCCCTGACACTGTACCTAACAAAGGCTCTGATGCTAGTCCTAAGTCAGGCTGAGACACTGTCTCTAAGGCCCTGCTGCAGTCAATATCTAAAGTCCTGACATTATCCCGAGCTAATATCCTGACCCATGTCTTACCAAGGTCCTGAAACTGTCCCAAAGGAAGCCCTGACGCTGTCCCTAAGTGAGGCCCTGAGGCGGTCCCTAACAGAGGCCCTGAGAATGTCTTTAACGAAGACCCTAATGCTGATCCTACAGAGGCCCTTATACGGCTCCTAAGTCATGCCCTGACACTGCCCCTAACTCAGGCCCTAAAGATAGGCCTCACTTAGGCCCTGTTGCCGTACCTTAGTTAGGCTCTGACGCTGTCCGTACGTGAAGCCCTGGCACTGGTCCTGATGAAGGCCCTGACGCTGGTCCTAACTAAGGCCCTGATGCTCTCAATAACTAAGGTCTTCACCCTATCCCTAGCTCACATCCTGACACTACCACTGGCCTGGAACCTGACTCTGTCCCGAGCTAACGTCCTGCCCCTTATCCTCACCAAAGCCGTAATGCTCTCCCTAACTAAGGCCCAGACTAGTCCTAATTAAGGCCCTGACAGTGTCCCTAAGTAAGGCCCGGAATCTATCTCTAATATAGGCCCTACTGCCGGCAATAACTAAAATCCGGACACTATCCTGAGCTAATATCCTGACCCATTTCTAACCAAGGTCCTGACACCGTCCCTAAGAAAGCCCTGTCGCTGTTCCTAAGTGAAGACCTGAGGCTGTCCGTAACTCAGTCCCTGAAGCTATGCCTAACTGAGGCCTTGACGCTGTGACTAACTCAGGCCCTGATCATGTCTGTAACTAAGACACTAATGCTGATGCAACAAAGGCCCTGATGCTGCTCCTACATCATGCCCTGACAGTGTCCCCAGCTATGGGCCTGACGCTAGGCCTCACTCAGGCCCTGTTGCTCTCCCAGAGTCAGGCACTGACGCTGTCCCTACCTGAAGCCCTGACACGGGTCCTAAATAAGGCCCTGATACTGTAACTAAGCTCTTGACACTATCCCTAGGTCATTTCCTGACACGATCCCTAAACTTTACCCTAACCCTGTCCCTAGCAAATGTCCTGCCTCTTATGCTAACTAAAGCCCTTAGGCTGTGACTACCTCAGGCCCTGAATTTAGTCCCAAGGCCGTGATACTGTCCCTAACTAAGGCCCTAACACTATTCCTAACTCAGGCCCTGACACTGTACCTAACAGAGGCCCAGATGCTAGTACTAACTAAGGTCTTGACACTGTCCCTAACTAGGGCCCTGCTGCCGTCAATATCTAATGTCCTGACACTTTCCTAAGGTAATTTCCGGACCCATCTCTTACCAAGCTCCTGAAACTGTCCCTAAGTAAGCCCTGACGCTGTCCCTAAGGGAGGCCCTAAGGCTGTCCCTAACAGAGGCCCTGAGAATGTCTTTAACAAAGCCCCTGAGGCTGATCCTACCAAGGCCCTTATGCTGCTCCTAAGTCATGCCCTGATACTATCCCTAGCTAAGGCTCTGATACTAGGCCTCACTCAAGCCCTGTCGCTCTCCCTAAGTCAGGCTCTGACGCTATCCCTACCTGAAGCCCTGACACTGGTCCTAAATTAGGCCCTGATGCCCTAAGTAACTAAGGTCTTGACACTATCCCTAGGTCATGCCCTGACACAATCCCTAGACCTTAACCTAACCTTGTCTTTAACTAATGTTGAGCTTCTTATGCTAAATAAATCCCTGATGCTCTTCCTAAGTAAGGCCCTAAAATTAGACCCGAGGCCATGACCCTGGCCCTAACTGAGGCCTGGAGGCTCGTCCTAACTCAGGCCCTGACACTACACCTAACTCAGTCCCTGACACTGTACCTAACAAAGGCTCTGATGCTAGTCCTAAGTCAGGCTGAGACACTGTCTCTAAGGCCCTGCTGCAGTCAATATCTAAAGTCCTGACATTATCCCGAGCTAATATCCTGACCCATGTCTTACCAAGGTCCTGAAACTGTCCCAAAGGAAGCCCTGACGCTGTCCCTAAGTGAGGCCCTGAGGCGGTCCCTAACAGAGGCCCTGAGAATGTCTTTAACGAAGACCCTAATGCTGATCCTACAGAGGCCCTTATACGGCTCCTAAGTCATGCCCTGACACTGCCCCTAACTCAGGCCCTAAAGATAGGCCTCACTTAGGCCCTGTTGCCGTACCTTAGTTAGGCTCTGACGCTGTCCGTACGTGAAGCCCTGGCACTGGTCCTGATGAAGGCCCTGACGCTGGTCCTAACTAAGGCCCTGATGCTCTCAATAACTAAGGTCTTCACCCTATCCCTAGCTCACATCCTGACACTACCACTGGCCTGGAACCTGACTCTGTCCCGAGCTAACGTCCTGCCCCTTATCCTCACCGAAGCCGTAATGCTCTCCCTAACTAAGGCCCAGACTAGTCCTAATTAAGGCCCTGACACTGTCCTTAACTAAGGCCCGGAATCTATCTCTAATATAGGCCTTGCTGCCGGTAATAACTAAAATCCGGACACTATCCTGAGCTAATATCCTGACCCATTTCTAACCAAGGTCCTGACACCGTCCCTAAGAAAGCCCTGTCGCTGTTCCTAAGTGAAGACCTGAGGCTGTCCGTAACTCAGTCCCTGAAGCTATGCCTAACTGAGGCCTTGACGCTGTGACTAACTCAGGCCCTGATCATGTCTGTAACTAAGACACTAATGCTGATGCAACAAAGGCCCTGATGCTGCTCCTACATCATGCCCTGACAGTGTCCCCAGCTATGGGCCTGACGCTAAGCCTCACTCAGGCCCTGTTGCTCTCCCAGAGTCAGGCACTGACGCTGTCCCTACCTGAAGCCCTGACACGGGTCCTAAATAAGGCCCTGATACTGTAACTAAGCTCTTGACACTATCCCTAGGTCATTTCCTGACACGATCCCTAAACTTGACCCTAACCCTGTCCCTAGCAAATGTCCTGCCTCTTATGCTAACTAAAGCCCTTAGGCTGTGACTACCTCAGGCCCTGAATTTAGTCCCAAGGCCGTGATACTGTCCCTAACTAAGGCCCTAACACTATTCCTAACTCAGGCCCTGACACTGTACCTAACAGAGGCCCAGATGCTAGTACTAACTAAGGCCTTGACACTGTCCCTAACTAAGGCCCTGCTGCCGTCAATATCTAATGTCCTGACACTATCCTGAGGTAATTTCCGGACCCATCTCTTACCAAGCTCCTGAAACTGTCCCTAAGTAAGCCCTGACGCTGTCCCTAAGGGAGGCCCTAAGGCTGTCCCTAACAGAGGCCCTGAGAATGTCTTTAACAAAGCCCCTGAGGCTGATCCTACCAAGGCCCTTATGCTGCTCCTAAGTCATGCCCTGATACTATCCCTAGCTAAGGCTCTGACACTAGGCCTCACTCAAGCCCTGTCGCTCTCCCTAAGTCAGGCTCTGACGCTATCCCTACCTGAAGCCCTGACACTGGTCCTAAATTAGGCCCTGATGCCCTAAGTAACTAAGGTCTTGACACTATCCCTAGGTCATGCCCTGACACAATCCCTAGACCTTAACCTAACCTTGTCTTTAACTAATGTTGAGCTTCTTATGCTAAATAAATCCCTGATGCTGTTCCTAACTAAGGCCCTAAAATTAGTCCCGAGGCCATGACCCTGGCCCTAACTGAGGCCTGGAGGCTCGTCCTAACTCAGGCCCTGACACTGTACCTAACAAAGGCTCTGATGCTAGTCCTAAGTCAGGCTGAGACACTGTCTCTAAGGCCCTGCTGCAGTCAATATCTAAAGTCCTGACATTATCCCGAGCTAATATCCTGACCCATGTCTTACCAAGGTCCTGAAACTGTCCCAAAGGAAGCCCTGACGCTGTCCCTAAGTGAGGCCCTGAGGCGGTCCCTAACAGAGGCCCTGAGAATGTCTTTAACGAAGACCCTAATGCTGATCCTACAGAGGCCCTTATACGGCTCCTAAGTCATGCCCTGACACTGTCCCTAACTCAGGCCCTAAAGATAGGCCTCACTTAGGCCCTGTTGCCGTACCTTAGTTAGGCTCTGACGCTGTCCGTACGTGAAGCCCTGGCACTGGTCCTGATGAAGGCCCTGACGCTGGTCCTAACTAAGGCCCTGATGCTCTCAATAACTAAGGTCTTCACCCTATCCCTAGCTCACATCCTGACACTACCACTGGCCTGGAACCTGACTCTGTCCCGAGCTAACGTCCTGCCCCTTATCCTCACCGAAGCCGTAATGCTCTCCCTAACTAAGGCCCAGACTAGTCCTAATTAAGGCCCTGACACTGTCCTTAACTAAGGCCCGGAATCTATCTCTAATATAGGCCTTGCTGCCGGTAATAACTAAAATCCGGACACTATCCTGAGCTAATATCCTGACCCATTTCTAACCAAGGTCCTGACACCGTCCCTAAGAAAGCCCTGTCGCTGTTCCTAAGTGAAGACCTGAGGCTGTCCGTAACTCAGTCCCTGAAGCTATGCCTAACTGAGGCCTTGACGCTGTGACTAACTCAGGCCCTGATCATGTCTGTAACTAAGACACTAATGCTGATGCAACAAAGGCCCTGATGCTGCTCCTACATCATGCCCTGACAGTGTCCCCAGCTATGGGCCTGACGCTAAGCCTCACTCAGGCCCTGTTGCTCTCCCAGAGTCAGGCACTGACGCTGTCCCTACCTGAAGCCCTGACACGGGTCCTAAATAAGGCCCTGATACTGTAACTAAGCTCTTGACACTATCCCTAGGTCATTTCCTGACACGATCCCTAAACTTGACCCTAACCCTGTCCCTAGCAAATGTCCTGCCTCTTATGCTAACTAAAGCCCTTAGGCTGTGACTACCTCAGGCCCTGAATTTAGTCCCAAGGCCGTGATACTGTCCCTAACTAAGGCCCTAACACTATTCCTAACTCAGGCCCTGACACTGTACCTAACAGAGGCCCAGATGCTAGTACTAACTAAGGCCTTGACACTGTCCCTAACTAAGGCCCTGCTGCCGTCAATATCTAATGTCCTGACACTATCCTGAGGTAATTTCCGGACCCATCTCTTACCAAGCTCCTGAAACTGTCCCTAAGTAAGCCCTGACGCTGTCCCTAAGGGAGGCCCTAAGGCTGTCCCTAACAGAGGCCCTGAGAATGTCTTTAACAAAGCCCCTGAGGCTGATCCTACCAAGGCCCTTATGCTGCTCCTAAGTCATGCCCTGATACTATCCCTAGCTAAGGCTCTGACACTAGGCCTCACTCAAGCCCTGTCGCTCTCCCTAAGTCAGGCTCTGACGCTATCCCTACCTGAAGCCCTGACACTGGTCCTAAATTAGGCCCTGATGCCCTAAGTAACTAAGGTCTTGACACTATCCCTAGGTCATGCCCTGACACAATCCCTAGACCTTAACCTAACCTTGTCTTTAACTAATGTTGAGCTTCTTATGCTAAATAAATCCCTGATGCTGTTCCTAACTAAGGCCCTAAAATTAGTCCCGAGGCCATGACCCTGGCCCTAACTGAGGCCTGGAGGCTCGTCCTAACTCAGGCCCTGACACTGTACCTAACAAAGGCTCTGATGCTAGTCCTAAGTCAGGCTGAGACACTGTCTCTAAGGCCCTGCTGCAGTCAATATCTAAAGTCCTGACATTATCCCGAGCTAATATCCTGACCCATGTCTTACCAAGGTCCTGAAACTGTCCCAAAGGAAGCCCTGACGCTGTCCCTAAGTGAGGCCCTGAGGCGGTCCCTAACAGAGGCCCTGAGAATGTCTTTAACGAAGACCCTAATGCTGATCCTACAGAGGCCCTTATACGGCTCCTAAGTCATGCCCTGACACTGCCCCTAACTCAGGCCCTAAAGATAGGCCTCACTTAGGCCCTGTTGCCGTACCTTAGTTAGGCTCTGACGCTGTCCGTACGTGAAGCCCTGGCACTGGTCCTGATGAAGGCCCTGACGCTGGTCCTAACTAAGGCCCTGATGCTCTCAATAACTAAGGTCTTCACCCTATCCCTAGCTCACATCCTGACACTACCACTGGCCTGGAACCTGACTCTGTCCCGAGCTAACGTCCTGCCCCTTATCCTCACCGAAGCCGTAATGCTCTCCCTAACTAAGGCCCAGACTAGTCCTAATTAAGGCCCTGACACTGTCCTTAACTAAGGCCCGGAATCTATCTCTAATATAGGCCTTGCTGCCGGTAATAACTAAAATCCGGACACTATCCTGAGCTAATATCCTGACCCATTTCTAACCAAGGTCCTGACACCGTCCCTAAGAAAGCCCTGTCGCTGTTCCTAAGTGAAGACCTGAGGCTGTCCGTAACTCAGTCCCTGAAGCTATGCCTAACTGAGGCCTTGACGCTGTGACTAACTCAGGCCCTGATCATGTCTGTAACTAAGACACTAATGCTGATGCAACAAAGGCCCTGATGCTGCTCCTACATCATGCCCTGACAGTGTCCCCAGCTATGGGCCTGACGCTAAGCCTCACTCAGGCCCTGTTGCTCTCCCAGAGTCAGGCACTGACGCTGTCCCTACCTGAAGCCCTGACACGGGTCCTAAATAAGGCCCTGATACTGTAACTAAGCTCTTGACACTATCCCTAGGTCATTTCCTGACACGATCCCTAAACTTGACCCTAACCCTGTCCCTAGCAAATGTCCTGCCTCTTATGCTAACTAAAGCCCTTAGGCTGTGACTACCTCAGGCCCTGAATTTAGTCCCAAGGCCGTGATACTGTCCCTAACTAAGGCCCTAACACTATTCCTAACTCAGGCCCTGACACTGTACCTAACAGAGGCCCAGATGCTAGTACTAACTAAGGCCTTGACACTGTCCCTAACTAAGGCCCTGCTGCCGTCAATATCTAATGTCCTGACACTATCCTGAGGTAATTTCCGGACCCATCTCTTACCAAGCTCCTGAAACTGTCCCTAAGTAAGCCCTGACGCTGTCCCTAAGGGAGGCCCTAAGGCTGTCCCTAACAGAGGCCCTGAGAATGTCTTTAACAAAGCCCCTGAGGCTGATCCTACCAAGGCCCTTATGCTGCTCCTAAGTCATGCCCTGATACTATCCCTAGCTAAGGCTCTGATACTAGGCCTCACTCAAGCCCTGTCGCTCTCCCTAAGTCAGGCTCTGACGCTATCCCTACCTGAAGCCCTGACACTGGTCCTAAATTAGGCCCTGATGCCCTAAGTAACTAAGGTCTTGACACTATCCCTAGGTCATGCCCTGACACAATCCCTAGACCTTAACCTAACCTTGTCTTTAACTAATGTTGAGCTTCTTATGCTAAATAAATCCCTGATGCTGTTCCTAACTAAGGCCCTAAAATTAGTCCCGAGGCCATGACCCTGGCCCTAACTGAGGCCTGGAGGCTCGTCCTAACTCAGGCCCTGACACTGTACCTAACAAAGGCTCTGATGCTAGTCCTAAGTCAGGCTGAGACACTGTCTCTAAGGCCCTGCTGCAGTCAATATCTAAAGTCCTGACATTATCCCGAGCTAATATCCTGACCCATGTCTTACCAAGGTCCTGAAACTGTCCCAAAGGAAGCCCTGACGCTGTCCCTAAGTGAGGCCCTGAGGCGGTCCCTAACAGAGGCCCTGAGAATGTCTTTAACGAAGACCCTAATGCTGATCCTACAGAGGCCCTTATACGGCTCCTAAGTCATGCCCTGACACTGCCCCTAACTCAGGCCCTAAAGATAGGCCTCACTTAGGCCCTGTTGCCGTACCTTAGTTAGGCTCTGACGCTGTCCGTACGTGAAGCCCTGGCACTGGTCCTGATGAAGGCCCTGACGCTGGTCCTAACTAAGGCCCTGATGCTCTCAATAACTAAGGTCTTCACCCTATCCCTAGCTCACATCCTGACACTACCACTGGCCTGGAACCTGACTCTGTCCCGAGCTAACGTCCTGCCCCTTATCCTCACCGAAGCCGTAATGCTCTCCCTAACTAAGGCCCAGACTAGTCCTAATTAAGGCCCTGACACTGTCCTTAACTAAGGCCCGGAATCTATCTCTAATATAGGCCTTGCTGCCGGTAATAACTAAAATCCGGACACTATCCTGAGCTAATATCCTGACCCATTTCTAACCAAGGTCCTGACACCGTCCCTAAGAAAGCCCTGTCGCTGTTCCTAAGTGAAGACCTGAGGCTGTCCGTAACTCAGTCCCTGAAGCTATGCCTAACTGAGGCCTTGACGCTGTGACTAACTCAGGCCCTGATCATGTCTGTAACTAAGACACTAATGCTGATGCAACAAAGGCCCTGATGCTGCTCCTACATCATGCCCTGACAGTGTCCCCAGCTATGGGCCTGACGCTAAGCCTCACTCAGGCCCTGTTGCTCTCCCAGAGTCAGGCACTGACGCTGTCCCTACCTGAAGCCCTGACACGGGTCCTAAATAAGGCCCTGATACTGTAACTAAGCTCTTGACACTATCCCTAGGTCATTTCCTGACACGATCCCTAAACTTGACCCTAACCCTGTCCCTAGCAAATGTCCTGCCTCTTATGCTAACTAAAGCCCTTAGGCTGTGACTACCTCAGGCCCTGAATTTAGTCCCAAGGCCGTGATACTGTCCCTAACTAAGGCCCTAACACTATTCCTAACTCAGGCCCTGACACTGTACCTAACAGAGGCCCAGATGCTAGTACTAACTAAGGCCTTGACACTGTCCCTAACTAAGGCCCTGCTGCCGTCAATATCTAATGTCCTGACACTATCCTGAGGTAATTTCCGGACCCATCTCTTACCAAGCTCCTGAAACTGTCCCTAAGTAAGCCCTGACGCTGTCCCTAAGGGAGGCCCTAAGGCTGTCCCTAACAGAGGCCCTGAGAATGTCTTTAACAAAGCCCCTGAGGCTGATCCTACCAAGGCCCTTATGCTGCTCCTAAGTCATGCCCTGATACTATCCCTAGCTAAGGCTCTGACACTAGGCCTCACTCAAGCCCTGTCGCTCTCCCTAAGTCAGGCTCTGACGCTATCCCTACCTGAAGCCCTGACACTGGTCCTAAATTAGGCCCTGATGCCCTAAGTAACTAAGGTCTTGACACTATCCCTAGGTCATGCCCTGACACAATCCCTAGACCTTAACCTAACCTTGTCTTTAACTAATGTTGAGCTTCTTATGCTAAATAAATCCCTGATGCTGTTCCTAACTAAGGCCCTAAAATTAGTCCCGAGGCCATGAACCTGGCCCTAACTGAGGCCTGGAGGCTCGTCCTAACTCAGGCCCTGACACTGTACCTAACAAAGGCTCTGATGCTAGTCCTAAGTCAGGCTGAGACACTGTCTCTAAGGCCCTGCTGCAGTCAATATCTAAAGTCCTGACATTATCCCGAGCTAATATCCTGACCCATGTCTTACCAAGGTCCTGAAACTGTCCCAAAGGAAGCCCTGACGCTGTCCCTAAGTGAGGCCCTGAGGCGGTCCCTAACAGAGGCCCTGAGAATGTCTTTAACGAAGACCCTAATGCTGATCCTACAGAGGCCCTTATACGGCTCCTAAGTCATGCCCTGACACTGTCCCTAACTCAGGCCCTAAAGATAGGCCTCACTTAGGCCCTGTTGCCGTACCTTAGTTAGGCTCTGACGCTGTCCGTACGTGAAGCCCTGGCACTGGTCCTGATGAAGGCCCTGACGCTGGTCCTAACTAAGGCCCTGATGCTCTCAATAACTAAGGTCTTCACCCTATCCCTAGCTCACATCCTGACACTACCACTGGCCTGGAACCTGACTCTGTCCCGAGCTAACGTCCTGCCCCTTATCCTCACCGAAGCCGTAATGCTCTCCCTAACTAAGGCCCAGACTAGTCCTAATTAAGGCCCTGACACTGTCCTTAACTAAGGCCCGGAATCTATCTCTAATATAGGCCTTGCTGCCGGTAATAACTAAAATCCGGACACTATCCTGAGCTAATATCCTGACCCATTTCTAACCAAGGTCCTGACACCGTCCCTAAGAAAGCCCTGTCGCTGTTCCTAAGTGAAGACCTGAGGCTGTCCGTAACTCAGTCCCTGAAGCTATGCCTAACTGAGGCCTTGACGCTGTGACTAACTCAGGCCCTGATCATGTCTGTAACTAAGACACTAATGCTGATGCAACAAAGGCCCTGATGCTGCTCCTACATCATGCCCTGACAGTGTCCCCAGCTATGGGCCTGACGCTAAGCCTCACTCAGGCCCTGTTGCTCTCCCAGAGTCAGGCACTGACGCTGTCCCTACCTGAAGCCCTGACACGGGTCCTAAATAAGGCCCTGATACTGTAACTAAGCTCTTGACACTATCCCTAGGTCATTTCCTGACACGATCCCTAAACTTGACCCTAACCCTGTCCCTAGCAAATGTCCTGCCTCTTATGCTAACTAAAGCCCTTAGGCTGTGACTACCTCAGGCCCTGAATTTAGTCCCAAGGCCGTGATACTGTCCCTAACTAAGGCCCTAACACTATTCCTAACTCAGGCCCTGACACTGTACCTAACAGAGGCCCAGATGCTAGTACTAACTAAGGCCTTGACACTGTCCCTAACTAAGGCCCTGCTGCCGTCAATATCTAATGTCCTGACACTATCCTGAGGTAATTTCCGGACCCATCTCTTACCAAGCTCCTGAAACTGTCCCTAAGTAAGCCCTGACGCTGTCCCTAAGGGAGGCCCTAAGGCTGTCCCTAACAGAGGCCCTGAGAATGTCTTTAACAAAGCCCCTGAGGCTGATCCTACCAAGGCCCTTATGCTGCTCCTAAGTCATGCCCTGATACTATCCCTAGCTAAGGCTCTGACACTAGGCCTCACTCAAGCCCTGTCGCTCTCCCTAAGTCAGGCTCTGACGCTATCCCTACCTGAAGCCCTGACACTGGTCCTAAATTAGGCCCTGATGCCCTAAGTAACTAAGGTCTTGACACTATCCCTAGGTCATGCCCTGACACAATCCCTAGACCTTAACCTAACCTTGTCTTTAACTAATGTTGAGCTTCTTATGCTAAATAAATCCCTGATGCTGTTCCTAACTAAGGCCCTAAAATTAGTCCCGAGGCCGTGACCCTGGCCCTAACTGAGGCCTGGAGGCTCGTCCTAACTCAGGCCCTGACACTGTCCCTAACTAAGGCCCTGACACTACACCTAACTCAGTCCCTGACACTGTACCTAACAAAGGCTTTGATGCTAGTCCTAAGTCAGGCTGAGACACTGTCTCTAAGGCCCTGCTGCAGTCAATATCTAAAGTCCTGACATTATCCCGAGCTAATATCCTGACCCATGTCTTACCAAGGTCCTGAAACTGTCCCAAAGGAAGCCCTGACGCTGTCCCTAAGTGAGGCCCTGAGGCGGTCCCTAACAGAGGCCCTGAGAATGTCTTTAACGAAGACCCTAATGCTGATCCTACAGAGGCCCTTATACGGCTCCTAAGTCATGCCCTGACACTGCCCCTAACTCAGGCCCTAAAGATAGGCCTCACTTAGGCCCTGTTGCCGTACCTTAGTTAGGCTCTGACGCTGTCCGTACGTGAAGCCCTGGCACTGGTCCTGATGAAGGCCCTGACGCTGGTCCTAACTAAGGCCCTGATGCTCTCAATAACTAAGGTCTTCACCCTATCCCTAGCTCACATCCTGACACTACCACTGGCCTGGAACCTGACTCTGTCCCGAGCTAACGTCCTGCCCCTTATCCTCACTGAAGCCGTAATGCTCTCCCTAACTAAGGCCCAGACTAGTCCTAATTAAGGCCCTGACACTGTCCTTAACTAAGGCCCGGAATCTATCTCTAATATAGGCCTTGCTGCCGGTAATAACTAAAATCCGGACACTATCCTGAGCTAATATCCTGACCCATTTCTAACCAAGGTCCTGACACCGTCCCTAAGAAAGCCCTGTCGCTGTTCCTAAGTGAAGACCTGAGGCTGTCCGTAACTCAGTCCCTGAAGCTATGCCTAACTGAGGCCTTGACGCTGTGACTAACTCAGGCCCTGATCATGTCTGTAACTAAGACACTAATGCTGATGCAACAAAGGCCCTGATGCTGCTCCTACATCATGCCCTGACAGTGTCCCCAGCTATGGGCCTGACGCTAGGCCTCACTCAGGCCCTGTTGCTCTCCCAGAGTCAGGCACTGACGCTGTCCCTACCTGAAGCCCTGACACGGGTCCTAAATAAGGCCCTGATACTGTAACTAAGCTCTTGACACTATCCCTAGGTCATTTCCTGACACGATCCCTAAACTTTACCCTAACCCTGTCCCTAGCAAATGTCCTGCCTCTTATGCTAACTAAAGCCCTTAGGCTGTGACTACCTCAGGCCCTGAATTTAGTCCCAAGGCCGTGATACTGTCCCTAACTAAGGCCCTAACACTATTCCTAACTCAGGCCCTGACACTGTACCTAACAGAGGCCCAGATGCTAGTACTAACTAAGGCCTTGACACTGTCCCTAACTAAGGCCCTGCTGCCATCAATATCTAATGTCCTGACACTATCCTGAGGTAATTTCCGGACCCATCTCTTACCAAGCTCCTGAAACTGTCCCTAAGTAAGCCCTGACGCTGTCCCTAAGGGAGGCCCTAAGGCTGTCCCTAACAGAGGCCCTGAGAATGTCTTTAACAAAGCCCCTGAGGCTGATCCTACCAAGGCCCTTATGCTGCTCCTAAGTCATGCCCTGATACTATCCCTAGCTAAGGCTCTGACACTAGGCCTCACTCAAGCCCTGTCGCTCTCCCTAAGTCAGGCTCTGACGCTATCCCTACCTGAAGCCCTGACACTGGTCCTAAATTAGGCCCTGATGCCCTAAGTAACTAAGGTCTTGACACTATCCCTAGGTCATGCCCTGACACAATCCCTAGACCTTAACCTAACCTTGTCTTTAACTAATGTTGAGCTTCTTATGCTAAATAAATCCCTGATGCTCTTCCTAAGTAAGGCCCTAAAATTAGACCCGAGGCCGTGACCCTGGCCCTAACTGAGGCCTGGAGGCTCGTCCTAACTCAGGCCCTGACACTACACCTAACTCAGTCCCTGACACTGTACCTAACAAAGGCTCTGATGCTAGTCCTAAGTCAGGCTGAGACACTGTCTCTAAGGCCCTGCTGCAGTCAATATCTAAAGTCCTGACATTCTCCCGAGCTAATATCCTGACCCATGTCTTACCAAGGTCCTGAAACTGTCCCAAAGGAAGCCCTGACGCTGTCCCTAAGTGAGGCCCTGAGGCGGTCCCTAACAGAGGCCCTGAGAATGTCTTTAACGAAGACCCTAATGCTGATCCTACAGAGGCCCTTATACGGCTCCTAAGTCATGCCCTGACACTGCCCCTAACTCAGGCCCTAAAGATAGGCCTCACTTAGGCCCTGTTGCCGTACCTTAGTTAGGCTCTGACGCTGTCCGTACGTGAAGCCCTGGCACTGGTCCTGATGAAGGCCCTGACGCTGGTCCTAACTAAGGCCCTGATGCTCTCAATAACTAAGGTCTTCACCCTATCCCTAGCTCACATCCTGACACTACCACTGGCCTGGAACCTGACTCTGTCCCGAGCTAACGTCCTGCCCCTTATCCTCACCGAAGCCGTAATGCTCTCCCTAACTAAGGCCCAGACTAGTCCTAATTAAGGCCCTGACACTGTCCCTAACTAAGGCCCGGAATCTATCTCTAATATAGGCCCTGCTGCCGGCAATAACTAAAATCCGGACACTATCCTGAGCTAATATCCTGACCCATTTCTAACCAAGGTCCTGACACCGTCCCTAAGAAAGCCCTGTCGCTGTTCCTAAGTGAAGACCTGAGGCTGTCCGTAACTCAGTCCCTGAAGCTATGCCTAACTGAGGCCTTGACGCTGTGACTAACTCAGGCCCTGATCATGTCTGTAACTAAGACACTAATGCTGATGCAACAAAGGCCCTGATACTGCTCCTACATCATGCCCTGACAGTGTCCCCAGCTATGGGCCTGACGCTAGGCCTCACTCAGGCCCTGTTGCTCTCCCAGAGTCAGGCACTGACGCTGTCCCTACCTGAAGCCCTGACACGGGTCCTAAATAAGACCCTGATACTGTAACTAAGCTCTTGACACTATCCCTAGGTCATTTCCTGACACGATCCCTAAACTTGACCCTAACCCTGTCCCTAGCAAATGTCCTGCCCCTTATGCTAACTAAAGCCCTTAGGCTGTGACTACCTCAGGCCCTGAATTTAGTCCCAAGGCCGTGATACTGTCCCTAACTAAGGCCCTAACACTATTCCTAAGTCAGGCCCTGACACTGTACCTAACAGAGGCCCAGATGCTAGTACTAACTAAGGCCTTGACACTGTCCGTAACTAAGGCCCTGCTGCCATCAATATCTAATGTCCTGACACTATCCTGAGGTAATTTCCGGACCCATCTCTTACCAAGCTCTTGAAACTGTCCCTAAGTAAGCCCTGACGCTCTCCCTAATGGTGGCCTTAAGGCTGTCCCAAACAGAGGCCCTGATAATGTCTTTAACAAAGCCCCTGAGGCTGATCCTACCAAGGCCCTTATGCTGCTCCTAAGTCATGCCCTGATACTATCCCTAGCTAAGGCTCTGACACTAGGCCTCACTCAAGCCCTGTCGCTCTCCCTAAGTCAGGCTCTGACGCTATCCCTACCTGAAGCCCTGACACTGGTCCTAAATTAGGCCCTGATGCCCTAAGTAACTAAGGTCTTGACACTATCCCTAGGTCATGCCCTGACACAATCCCTAGACCTTAACCTAACCTTGTCTTTAACTAATGTTGAGCTTCTTATGCTAAATAAATCCCTGATGCTGTTCCTAACTAAGGCCCTAAAATTAGTCCCGAGGCCGTGACCCTGGCCCTAACTGAGGCCTGGAGGCTCGTCCTAACTCAGGCCCTGACACTGTCCCTAACTAAGGCCCTGACACTACACCTAACTCAGTCCCTGACACTGTACCTAACAAAGGCTTTGATGCTAGTCCTAAGTCAGGCTGAGACACTGTCTCTAAGGCCCTGCTGCAGTCAATATCTAAAGTCCTGACATTATCCCGAGCTAATATCCTGACCCATGTCTTACCAAGGTCCTGAAACTGTCCCAAAGGAAGCCCTGACGCTGTCCCTAAGTGAGGCCCTGAGGCGGTCCCTAACAGAGGCCCTGAGAATGTCTTTAACGAAGACCCTAATGCTGATCCTACAGAGGCCCTTATACGGCTCCTAAGTCATGCCCTGACACTGCCCCTAACTCAGGCCCTAAAGATAGGCCTCACTTAGGCCCTGTTGCCGTACCTTAGTTAGGCTCTGACGCTGTCCGTACGTGAAGCCCTGGCACTGGTCCTGATGAAGGCCCTGACGCTGGTCCTAACTAAGGCCCTGATGCTCTCAATAACTAAGGTCTTCACCCTATCCCTAGCTCACATCCTGACACTACCACTGGCCTGGAACCTGACTCTGTCCCGAGCTAACGTCCTGCCCCTTATCCTCACCGAAGCCGTAATGCTCTCCCTAACTAAGGCCCAGACTAGTCCTAATTAAGGCCCTGACACTGTCCTTAACTAAGGCCCGGAATCTATCTCTAATATAGGCCTTGCTGCCGGTAATAACTAAAATCCGGACACTATCCTGAGCTAATATCCTGACCCATTTCTAACCAAGGTCCTGACACCGTCCCTAAGAAAGCCCTGTCGCTGTTCCTAAGTGAAGACCTGAGGCTGTCCGTAACTCAGTCCCTGAAGCTATGCCTAACTGAGGCCTTGACGCTGTGACTAACTCAGGCCCTGATCATGTCTGTAACTAAGACACTAATGCTGATGCAACAAAGGCCCTGATGCTGCTCCTACATCATGCCCTGACAGTGTCCCCAGCTATGGGCCTGACGCTAAGCCTCACTCAGGCCCTGTTGCTCTCCCAGAGTCAGGCACTGACGCTGTCCCTACCTGAAGCCCTGACACGGGTCCTAAATAAGGCCCTGATACTGTAACTAAGCTCTTGACACTATCCCTAGGTCATTTCCTGACACGATCCCTAAACTTTACCCTAACCCTGTCCCTAGCAAATGTCCTGCCTCTTATGCTAACTAAAGCCCTTAGGCTGTGACTACCTCAGGCCCTGAATTTAGTCCCAAGGCCGTGATACTGTCCCTAACTAAGGCCCTAACACTATTCCTAACTCAGGCCCTGACACTGTACCTAACAGAGGCCCAGATGCTAGTACTAACTAAGGCCTTGACACTGTCCCTAACTAAGGCCCTGCTGCCATCAATATCTAATGTCCTGACACTATCCTGAGGTAATTTCCGGACCCATCTCTTACCAAGCTCCTGAAACTGTCCCTAAGTAAGCCCTGACGCTGTCCCTAAGGGAGGCCCTAAGGCTGTCCCTAACAGAGGCCCTGAGAATGTCTTTAACAAAGCCCCTGAGGCTGATCCTACCAAGGCCCTTATGCTGCTCCTAAGTCATGCCCTGATACTATCCCTAGCTAAGGCTCTGACACTAGGCCTCACTCAAGCCCTGTCGCTCTCCCTAAGTCAGGCTCTGACGCTATCCCTACCTGAAGCCCTGACACTGGTCCTAAATTAGGCCCTGATGCCCTAAGTAACTAAGGTCTTGACACTATCCCTAGGTCATGCCCTGACACAATCCCTAGACCTTAACCTAACCTTGTCTTTAACTAATGTTGAGCTTCTTATGCTAAATAAATCCCTGATGCTGTTCCTAACTAAGGCCCTAAAATTAGTCCCGAGGCCGTGACCCTGGCGCTAACTGAGGCCTGGAGGCTCGTCCTAACACAGGCCCTGACAGTGTCCCTAACTAAGGTCCTGACACTACAACTAACTCAGTCCCTGACACTGTACCTAACAAAGGCTTTGATGCTAGTCCTAAGTCAGGCTGAGACACTGTCTCTAAGGCCCTGCTGCAGTCAATATCTAAAGTCCTGACATTATCCTGAGCTAATATCCTGACCCATGTCTTACCAAGGTCCTGAAACTGTCCCAAAGGAAGCCCTGAAGCTGTCCCTAAGTGAGGCCCTGAGGCGGTCCCTAACAGAGGCCCTAAGAATGTCTTTAACGAAGACCCTAATGCTGATCCTACAGAGGCCCTTATACGGCTCCTAAGTCATGCCCTGACACTGTCCCTAACTCAGGCCCTAAAGATAGGCCTCACTTAGGCCCTGTTGCCGTACCTTAGTTAGGCTCTGACGCTGCCCGTACGTGAAGCCCTGACACTGGTCCTGATGAAGGCCCTGACGCTGGTCCTAACTAAGGCCCTGATGCTCTCAATAACTAAGGTCTTCACCCTATCCCTAGCTCACATCCTGACACTACCACTGGCCTGGAACCTGACTCTGTCCCGAGCTAACGTCCTGCCCCTTATCCTCACCGAAGCCGTAATGCTCTCCCTAACTAAGGCCCAGACTAGTCCTAATTAAGGCCCTGACAGTGTCCCTAAGTAAGGCCCAGAATCTATCTCTAATATAGGCCCTGCTGCCGGCAATAACTAAAATCCGGACACTATCCTGAGCTAATATCCTGACCCATTTCTAACCAAGGTCCTGACACCGTCCCTAAGAAAGCCCTGTCGCTGTTCCTAAGTGAAGACCTGAGGCTGTCCGTAACTCAGTCCCTGAAGCTATGCCTAACTGAGGCCTTGACGCTGTGACTAACTCAGGCCCTGATCATGTCTGTAACTAAGACACTAATGCTGATGCAACAAAGGCCCTGATGCTGCTCCTACATCATGCCCTGACAGTGTCCCCAGCTATGGGCCTGACGCTAGGCCTCACTCAGGCCCTGTTGCTCTCCCAGAGTCAGGCACTGACGCTGTCCCTACCTGAAGCCCTGACACGGGTCCTAAATAAGGCCCTGATACTGTAACTAAGCTCTTGACACTATCCCTAGGTCATTTCCTGACACGATCCCTAAACTTTACCCTAACCCTGTCCCTAGCAAATGTCCTGCCTCTTATGCTAACTAAAGCCCTTAGGCTGTGACTACCTCAGGCCCTGAATTTAGTCCCAAGGCCGTGATACTGTCCCTAACTAAGGCCCTAACACTATTCCTAACTCAGGCCCTGACACTGTACCTAACAGAGGCCCAGATGCTAGTACTAACTAAGGTCTTGACACTGTCCCTAACTAGGGCCCTGCTGCCGTCAATATCTAATGTCCTGACACTTTCCTAAGGTAATTTCCGGACCCATCTCTTACCAAGCTCCTGAAACTGTCCCTAAGTAAGCCCTGACGCTGTCCCTAAGGGAGGCCCTAAGGCTGTCCCTAACAGAGGCCCTGAGAATGTCTTTAACAAAGCCCCTGAGGCTGATCCTACCAAGGCCCTTATGCTGCTCCTAAGTCATGCCCTGATACTATCCCTAGCTAAGGCTCTGATACTAGGCCTCACTCAAGCCCTGTCGCTCTCCCTAAGTCAGGCTCTGACGCTATCCCTACCTGAAGCCCTGACACTGGTCCTAAATTAGGCCCTGATGCCCTAAGTAACTAAGGTCTTGACACTATCCCTAGGTCATGCCCTGACACAATCCCTAGACCTTAACCTAACCTTGTCTTTAACTAATGTTGAGCTTCTTATGCTAAATAAATCCCTGATGCTCTTCCTAAGTAAGGCCCTAAAATTAGACCCGAGGCCGTGACCCTGGCCCTAACTGAGGCCTGGAGGCTCGTCCTAACTCAGGCCCTGACACTACACCTAACTCAGTCCCTGACACTGTACCTAACAAAGGCTCTGATGCTAGTCCTAAGTCAGGCTGAGACACTGTCTCTAAGGCCCTGCTGCAGTCAATATCTAAAGTCCTGACATTATCCCGAGCTAATATCCTGACCCATGTCTTACCAAGGTCCTGAAACTGTCCCAAAGGAAGCCCTGACGCTGTCCCTAAGTGAGGCCCTGAGGCGGTCCCTAACAGAGGCCCTGAGAATGTCTTTAACGAAGACCCTAATGCTGATCCTACAGAGGCCCTTATACGGCTCCTAAGTCATGCCCTGACACTGCCCCTAACTCAGGCCCTAAAGATAGGCCTCACTTAGGCCCTGTTGCCGTACCTTAGTTAGGCTCTGACGCTGTCCGTACGTGAAGCCCTGGCACTGGTCCTGATGAAGGCCCTGACGCTGGTCCTAACTAAGGCCCTGATGCTCTCAATAACTAAGGTCTTCACCCTATCCCTAGCTCACATCCTGACACTACCACTGGCCTGGAACCTGACTCTGTCCCGAGCTAACGTCCTGCCCCTTATCCTCACCAAAGCCGTAATGCTCTCCCTAACTAAGGCCCAGACTAGTCCTAATTAAGGCCCTGACACTGTCCCTAACTAAGGCCCGGAATCTATCTCTAATATAGGCCCTGCTGCCGGCAATAACTAAAATCCGGACACTATCCTGAGCTAATATCCTGACCCATTTCTAACCAAGGTCCTGACACCGTCCCTAAGAAAGCCCTGTCGCTGTTCCTAAGTGAAGACCTGAGGCTGTCCGTAACTCAGTCCCTGAAGCTATGCCTAACTGAGGCCTTGACGCTGTGACTAACTCAGGCCCTGATCATGTCTGTAACTAAGACACTAATGCTGATGCAACAAAGGCCCTGATGCTGCTCCTACATCATGCCCTGACAGTGTCCCCAGCTATGGGCCTGACGCTAGGCCTCACTCAGGCCCTGTTGCTCTCCCAGAGTCAGGCACTGACGCTGTCCCTACCTGAAGCCCTGACACGGGTCCTAAATAAGGCCCTGATACTGTAACTAAGCTCTTGACACTATCCCTAGGTCATTTCCTGACACGATCCCTAAACTTTACCCTAACCCTGTCCCTAGCAAATGTCCTGCCTCTTATGCTAACTAAAGCCCTTAGGCTGTGACTACCTCAGGCCCTGAATTTAGTCCCAAGGCCGTGATACTGTCCCTAACTAAGGCCCTAACACTATTCCTAACTCAGGCCCTGACACTGTACCTAACAGAGGCCCAGATGCTAGTACTAACTAAGGTCTTGACACTGTCCCTAACTAGGGCCCTGCTGCCGTCAATATCTAATGTCCTGACACTTTCCTAAGGTAATTTCCGGACCCATCTCTTACCAAGCTCCTGAAACTGTCCCTAAGTAAGCCCTGACGCTGTCCCTAAGGGAGGCCCTAAGGCTGTCCCTAACAGAGGCCCTGAGAATGTCTTTAACAAAGCCCCTGAGGCTGATCCTACCAAGGCCCTTATGCTGCTCCTAAGTCATGCCCTGATACTATCCCTAGCTAAGGCTCTGATACTAGGCCTCACTCAAGCCCTGTCGCTCTCCCTAAGTCAGGCTCTGACGCTATCCCTACCTGAAGCCCTGACACTGGTCCTAAATTAGGCCCTGATGCCCTAAGTAACTAAGGTCTTGACACTATCCCTAGGTCATGCCCTGACACAATCCCTAGACCTTAACCTAACCTTGTCTTTAACTAATGTTGAGCTTCTTATGCTAAATAAATCCCTGATGCTCTTCCTAAGTAAGGCCCTAAAATTAGACCCGAGGCCGTGACCCTGGCCCTAACTGAGGCCTGGAGGCTCGTCCTAACTCAGGCCCTGACACTACACCTAACTCAGTCCCTGACACTGTACCTAACAAAGGCTCTGATGCTAGTCCTAAGTCAGGCTGAGACACTGTCTCTAAGGCCCTGCTGCAGTCAATATCTAAAGTCCTGACATTATCCCGAGCTAATATCCTGACCCATGTCTTACCAAGGTCCTGAAACTGTCCCAAAGGAAGCCCTGACGCTGTCCCTAAGTGAGGCCCTGAGGCGGTCCCTAACAGAGGCCCTGAGAATGTCTTTAACGAAGACCCTAATGCTGATCCTACAGAGGCCCTTATACGGCTCCTAAGTCATGCCCTGACACTGCCCCTAACTCAGGCCCTAAAGATAGGCCTCACTTAGGCCCTGTTGCCGTACCTTAGTTAGGCTCTGACGCTGTCCGTACGTGAAGCCCTGGCACTGGTCCTGATGAAGGCCCTGACGCTGGTCCTAACTAAGGCCCTGATGCTCTCAATAACTAAGGTCTTCACCCTATCCCTAGCTCACATCCTGACACTACCACTGGCCTGGAACCTGACTCTGTCCCGAGCTAACGTCCTGCCCCTTATCCTCACCGAAGCCGTAATGCTCTCCCTAACTAAGGCCCAGACTAGTCCTAATTAAGGCCCTGACACTGTCCTTAACTAAGGCCCGGAATCTATCTCTAATATAGGCCTTGCTGCCGGTAATAACTAAAATCCGGACACTATCCTGAGCTAATATCCTGACCCATTTCTAACCAAGGTCCTGACACCGTCCCTAAGAAAGCCCTGTCGCTGTTCCTAAGTGAAGACCTGAGGCTGTCCGTAACTCAGTCCCTGAAGCTATGCCTAACTGAGGCCTTGACGCTGTGACTAACTCAGGCCCTGATCATGTCTGTAACTAAGACACTAATGCTGATGCAACAAAGGCCCTGATGCTGCTCCTACATCATGCCCTGACAGTGTCCCCAGCTATGGGCCTGACGCTAAGCCTCACTCAGGCCCTGTTGCTCTCCCAGAGTCAGGCACTGACGCTGTCCCTACCTGAAGCCCTGACACGGGTCCTAAATAAGGCCCTGATACTGTAACTAAGCTCTTGACACTATCCCTAGGTCATTTCCTGACACGATCCCTAAACTTGACCCTAACCCTGTCCCTAGCAAATGTCCTGCCTCTTATGCTAACTAAAGCCCTTAGGCTGTGACTACCTCAGGCCCTGAATTTAGTCCCAAGGCCGTGATACTGTCCCTAACTAAGGCCCTAACACTATTCCTAACTCAGGCCCTGACACTGTACCTAACAGAGGCCCAGATGCTAGTACTAACTAAGGCCTTGACACTGTCCCTAACTAAGGCCCTGCTGCCGTCAATATCTAATGTCCTGACACTATCCTGAGGTAATTTCCGGACCCATCTCTTACCAAGCTCCTGAAACTGTCCCTAAGTAAGCCCTGACGCTGTCCCTAAGGGAGGCCCTAAGGCTGTCCCTAACAGAGGCCCTGAGAATGTCTTTAACAAAGCCCCTGAGGCTGATCCTACCAAGGCCCTTATGCTGCTCCTAAGTCATGCCCTGATACTATCCCTAGCTAAGGCTCTGACACTAGGCCTCACTCAAGCCCTGTCGCTCTCCCTAAGTCAGGCTCTGACGCTATCCCTACCTGAAGCCCTGACACTGGTCCTAAATTAGGCCCTGATGCCCTAAGTAACTAAGGTCTTGACACTATCCCTAGGTCATGCCCTGACACAATCCCTAGACCTTAACCTAACCTTGTCTTTAACTAATGTTGAGCTTCTTATGCTAAATAAATCCCTGATGCTGTTCCTAACTAAGGCCCTAAAATTAGTCCCGAGGCCATGACCCTGGCCCTAACTGAGGCCTGGAGGCTCGTCCTAACTCAGGCCCTGACACTGTACCTAACAAAGGCTCTGATGCTAGTCCTAAGTCAGGCTGAGACACTGTCTCTAAGGCCCTGCTGCAGTCAATATCTAAAGTCCTGACATTATCCCGAGCTAATATCCTGACCCATGTCTTACCAAGGTCCTGAAACTGTCCCAAAGGAAGCCCTGACGCTGTCCCTAAGTGAGGCCCTGAGGCGGTCCCTAACAGAGGCCCTGAGAATGTCTTTAACGAAGACCCTAATGCTGATCCTACAGAGGCCCTTATACGGCTCCTAAGTCATGCCCTGACACTGTCCCTAACTCAGGCCCTAAAGATAGGCCTCACTTAGGCCCTGTTGCCGTACCTTAGTTAGGCTCTGACGCTGTCCGTACGTGAAGCCCTGGCACTGGTCCTGATGAAGGCCCTGACGCTGGTCCTAACTAAGGCCCTGATGCTCTCAATAACTAAGGTCTTCACCCTATCCCTAGCTCACATCCTGACACTACCACTGGCCTGGAACCTGACTCTGTCCCGAGCTAACGTCCTGCCCCTTATCCTCACCGAAGCCGTAATGCTCTCCCTAACTAAGGCCCAGACTAGTCCTAATTAAGGCCCTGACACTGTCCTTAACTAAGGCCCGGAATCTATCTCTAATATAGGCCTTGCTGCCGGTAATAACTAAAATCCGGACACTATCCTGAGCTAATATCCTGACCCATTTCTAACCAAGGTCCTGACACCGTCCCTAAGAAAGCCCTGTCGCTGTTCCTAAGTGAAGACCTGAGGCTGTCCGTAACTCAGTCCCTGAAGCTATGCCTAACTGAGGCCTTGACGCTGTGACTAACTCAGGCCCTGATCATGTCTGTAACTAAGACACTAATGCTGATGCAACAAAGGCCCTGATGCTGCTCCTACATCATGCCCTGACAGTGTCCCCAGCTATGGGCCTGACGCTAAGCCTCACTCAGGCCCTGTTGCTCTCCCAGAGTCAGGCACTGACGCTGTCCCTACCTGAAGCCCTGACACGGGTCCTAAATAAGGCCCTGATACTGTAACTAAGCTCTTGACACTATCCCTAGGTCATTTCCTGACACGATCCCTAAACTTGACCCTAACCCTGTCCCTAGCAAATGTCCTGCCTCTTATGCTAACTAAAGCCCTTAGGCTGTGACTACCTCAGGCCCTGAATTTAGTCCCAAGGCCGTGATACTGTCCCTAACTAAGGCCCTAACACTATTCCTAACTCAGGCCCTGACACTGTACCTAACAGAGGCCCAGATGCTAGTACTAACTAAGGCCTTGACACTGTCCCTAACTAAGGCCCTGCTGCCGTCAATATCTAATGTCCTGACACTATCCTGAGGTAATTTCCGGACCCATCTCTTACCAAGCTCCTGAAACTGTCCCTAAGTAAGCCCTGACGCTGTCCCTAAGGGAGGCCCTAAGGCTGTCCCTAACAGAGGCCCTGAGAATGTCTTTAACAAAGCCCCTGAGGCTGATCCTACCAAGGCCCTTATGCTGCTCCTAAGTCATGCCCTGATACTATCCCTAGCTAAGGCTCTGACACTAGGCCTCACTCAAGCCCTGTCGCTCTCCCTAAGTCAGGCTCTGACGCTATCCCTACCTGAAGCCCTGACACTGGTCCTAAATTAGGCCCTGATGCCCTAAGTAACTAAGGTCTTGACACTATCCCTAGGTCATGCCCTGACACAATCCCTAGACCTTAACCTAACCTTGTCTTTAACTAATGTTGAGCTTCTTATGCTAAATAAATCCCTGATGCTGTTCCTAACTAAGGCCCTAAAATTAGTCCCGAGGCCATGACCCTGGCCCTAACTGAGGCCTGGAGGCTCGTCCTAACTCAGGCCCTGACACTGTACCTAACAAAGGCTCTGATGCTAGTCCTAAGTCAGGCTGAGACACTGTCTCTAAGGCCCTGCTGCAGTCAATATCTAAAGTCCTGACATTATCCCGAGCTAATATCCTGACCCATGTCTTACCAAGGTCCTGAAACTGTCCCAAAGGAAGCCCTGACGCTGTCCCTAAGTGAGGCCCTGAGGCGGTCCCTAACAGAGGCCCTGAGAATGTCTTTAACGAAGACCCTAATGCTGATCCTACAGAGGCCCTTATACGGCTCCTAAGTCATGCCCTGACACTGCCCCTAACTCAGGCCCTAAAGATAGGCCTCACTTAGGCCCTGTTGCCGTACCTTAGTTAGGCTCTGACGCTGTCCGTACGTGAAGCCCTGGCACTGGTCCTGATGAAGGCCCTGACGCTGGTCCTAACTAAGGCCCTGATGCTCTCAATAACTAAGGTCTTCACCCTATCCCTAGCTCACATCCTGACACTACCACTGGCCTGGAACCTGACTCTGTCCCGAGCTAACGTCCTGCCCCTTATCCTCACCGAAGCCGTAATGCTCTCCCTAACTAAGGCCCAGACTAGTCCTAATTAAGGCCCTGACAACTGTCCTTAACTAAGGCCCGGAATCTATCTCTAATATAGGCCTTGCTGCCGGTAATAACTAAAATCCGGACACTATCCTGAGCTAATATCCTGACCCATTTCTAACCAAGGTCCTGACACCGTCCCTAAGAAAGCCCTGTCGCTGTTCCTAAGTGAAGACCTGAGGCTGTCCGTAACTCAGTCCCTGAAGCTATGCCTAACTGAGGCCTTGACGCTGTGACTAACTCAGGCCCTGATCATGTCTGTAACTAAGACACTAATGCTGATGCAACAAAGGCCCTGATGCTGCTCCTACATCATGCCCTGACAGTGTCCCCAGCTATGGGCCTGACGCTAAGCCTCACTCAGGCCCTGTTGCTCTCCCAGAGTCAGGCACTGACGCTGTCCCTACCTGAAGCCCTGACACGGGTCCTAAATAAGGCCCTGATACTGTAACTAAGCTCTTGACACTATCCCTAGGTCATTTCCTGACACGATCCCTAAACTTGACCCTAACCCTGTCCCTAGCAAATGTCCTGCCTCTTATGCTAACTAAAGCCCTTAGGCTGTGACTACCTCAGGCCCTGAATTTAGTCCCAAGGCCGTGATACTGTCCCTAACTAAGGCCCTAACACTATTCCTAACTCAGGCCCTGACACTGTACCTAACAGAGGCCCAGATGCTAGTACTAACTAAGGCCTTGACACTGTCCCTAACTAAGGCCCTGCTGCCGTCAATATCTAATGTCCTGACACTATCCTGAGGTAATTTCCGGACCCATCTCTTACCAAGCTCCTGAAACTGTCCCTAAGTAAGCCCTGACGCTGTCCCTAAGGGAGGCCCTAAGGCTGTCCCTAACAGAGGCCCTGAGAATGTCTTTAACAAAGCCCCTGAGGCTGATCCTACCAAGGCCCTTATGCTGCTCCTAAGTCATGCCCTGATACTATCCCTAGCTAAGGCTCTGATACTAGGCCTCACTCAAGCCCTGTCGCTCTCCCTAAGTCAGGCTCTGACGCTATCCCTACCTGAAGCCCTGACACTGGTCCTAAATTAGGCCCTGATGCCCTAAGTAACTAAGGTCTTGACACTATCCCTAGGTCATGCCCTGACACAATCCCTAGACCTTAACCTAACCTTGTCTTTAACTAATGTTGAGCTTCTTATGCTAAATAAATCCCTGATGCTGTTCCTAACTAAGGCCCTAAAATTAGTCCCGAGGCCATGACCCTGGCCCTAACTGAGGCCTGGAGGCTCGTCCTAACTCAGGCCCTGACACTGTACCTAACAAAGGCTCTGATGCTAGTCCTAAGTCAGGCTGAGACACTGTCTCTAAGGCCCTGCTGCAGTCAATATCTAAAGTCCTGACATTATCCCGAGCTAATATCCTGACCCATGTCTTACCAAGGTCCTGAAACTGTCCCAAAGGAAGCCCTGACGCTGTCCCTAAGTGAGGCCCTGAGGCGGTCCCTAACAGAGGCCCTGAGAATGTCTTTAACGAAGACCCTAATGCTGATCCTACAGAGGCCCTTATACGGCTCCTAAGTCATGCCCTGACACTGCCCCTAACTCAGGCCCTAAAGATAGGCCTCACTTAGGCCCTGTTGCCGTACCTTAGTTAGGCTCTGACGCTGTCCGTACGTGAAGCCCTGGCACTGGTCCTGATGAAGGCCCTGACGCTGGTCCTAACTAAGGCCCTGATGCTCTCAATAACTAAGGTCTTCACCCTATCCCTAGCTCACATCCTGACACTACCACTGGCCTGGAACCTGACTCTGTCCCGAGCTAACGTCCTGCCCCTTATCCTCACCGAAGCCGTAATGCTCTCCCTAACTAAGGCCCAGACTAGTCCTAATTAAGGCCCTGACACTGTCCTTAACTAAGGCCCGGAATCTATCTCTAATATAGGCCTTGCTGCCGGTAATAACTAAAATCCGGACACTATCCTGAGCTAATATCCTGACCCATTTCTAACCAAGGTCCTGACACCGTCCCTAAGAAAGCCCTGTCGCTGTTCCTAAGTGAAGACCTGAGGCTGTCCGTAACTCAGTCCCTGAAGCTATGCCTAACTGAGGCCTTGACGCTGTGACTAACTCAGGCCCTGATCATGTCTGTAACTAAGACACTAATGCTGATGCAACAAAGGCCCTGATGCTGCTCCTACATCATGCCCTGACAGTGTCCCCAGCTATGGGCCTGACGCTAAGCCTCACTCAGGCCCTGTTGCTCTCCCAGAGTCAGGCACTGACGCTGTCCCTACCTGAAGCCCTGACACGGGTCCTAAATAAGGCCCTGATACTGTAACTAAGCTCTTGACACTATCCCTAGGTCATTTCCTGACACGATCCCTAAACTTGACCCTAACCCTGTCCCTAGCAAATGTCCTGCCTCTTATGCTAACTAAAGCCCTTAGGCTGTGACTACCTCAGGCCCTGAATTTAGTCCCAAGGCCGTGATACTGTCCCTAACTAAGGCCCTAACACTATTCCTAACTCAGGCCCTGACACTGTACCTAACAGAGGCCCAGATGCTAGTACTAACTAAGGCCTTGACACTGTCCCTAACTAAGGCCCTGCTGCCGTCAATATCTAATGTCCTGACACTATCCTGAGGTAATTTCCGGACCCATCTCTTACCAAGCTCCTGAAACTGTCCCTAAGTAAGCCCTGACGCTGTCCCTAAGGGAGGCCCTAAGGCTGTCCCTAACAGAGGCCCTGAGAATGTCTTTAACAAAGCCCCTGAGGCTGATCCTACCAAGGCCCTTATGCTGCTCCTAAGTCATGCCCTGATACTATCCCTAGCTAAGGCTCTGACACTAGGCCTCACTCAAGCCCTGTCGCTCTCCCTAAGTCAGGCTCTGACGCTATCCCTACCTGAAGCCCTGACACTGGTCCTAAATTAGGCCCTGATGCCCTAAGTAACTAAGGTCTTGACACTATCCCTAGGTCATGCCCTGACACAATCCCTAGACCTTAACCTAACCTTGTCTTTAACTAATGTTGAGCTTCTTATGCTAAATAAATCCCTGATGCTGTTCCTAACTAAGGCCCTAAAATTAGTCCCGAGGCCATGACCCTGGCCCTAACTGAGGCCTGGAGGCTCGTCCTAACTCAGGCCCTGACACTGTACCTAACAAAGGCTCTGATGCTAGTCCTAAGTCAGGCTGAGACACTGTCTCTAAGGCCCTGCTGCAGTCAATATCTAAAGTCCTGACATTATCCCGAGCTAATATCCTGACCCATGTCTTACCAAGGTCCTGAAACTGTCCCAAAGGAAGCCCTGACGCTGTCCCTAAGTGAGGCCCTGAGGCGGTCCCTAACAGAGGCCCTGAGAATGTCTTTAACGAAGACCCTAATGCTGATCCTACAGAGGCCCTTATACGGCTCCTAAGTCATGCCCTGACACTGTCCCTAACTCAGGCCCTAAAGATAGGCCTCACTTAGGCCCTGTTGCCGTACCTTAGTTAGGCTCTGACGCTGTCCGTACGTGAAGCCCTGGCACTGGTCCTGATGAAGGCCCTGACGCTGGTCCTAACTAAGGCCCTGATGCTCTCAATAACTAAGGTCTTCACCCTATCCCTAGCTCACATCCTGACACTACCACTGGCCTGGAACCTGACTCTGTCCCGAGCTAACGTCCTGCCCCTTATCCTCACCGAAGCCGTAATGCTCTCCCTAACTAAGGCCCAGACTAGTCCTAATTAAGGCCCTGACACTGTCCTTAACTAAGGCCCGGAATCTATCTCTAATATAGGCCTTGCTGCCGGTAATAACTAAAATCCGGACACTATCCTGAGCTAATATCCTGACCCATTTCTAACCAAGGTCCTGACACCGTCCCTAAGAAAGCCCTGTCGCTGTTCCTAAGTGAAGACCTGAGGCTGTCCGTAACTCAGTCCCTGAAGCTATGCCTAACTGAGGCCTTGACGCTGTGACTAACTCAGGCCCTGATCATGTCTGTAACTAAGACACTAATGCTGATGCAACAAAGGCCCTGATGCTGCTCCTACATCATGCCCTGACAGTGTCCCCAGCTATGGGCCTGACGCTAAGCCTCACTCAGGCCCTGTTGCTCTCCCAGAGTCAGGCACTGACGCTGTCCCTACCTGAAGCCCTGACACGGGTCCTAAATAAGGCCCTGATACTGTAACTAAGCTCTTGACACTATCCCTAGGTCATTTCCTGACACGATCCCTAAACTTGACCCTAACCCTGTCCCTAGCAAATGTCCTGCCTCTTATGCTAACTAAAGCCCTTAGGCTGTGACTACCTCAGGCCCTGAATTTAGTCCCAAGGCCGTGATACTGTCCCTAACTAAGGCCCTAACACTATTCCTAACTCAGGCCCTGACACTGTACCTAACAGAGGCCCAGATGCTAGTACTAACTAAGGCCTTGACACTGTCCCTAACTAAGGCCCTGCTGCCGTCAATATCTAATGTCCTGACACTATCCTGAGGTAATTTCCGGACCCATCTCTTACCAAGCTCCTGAAACTGTCCCTAAGTAAGCCCTGACGCTGTCCCTAAGGGAGGCCCTAAGGCTGTCCCTAACAGAGGCCCTGAGAATGTCTTTAACAAAGCCCCTGAGGCTGATCCTACCAAGGCCCTTATGCTGCTCCTAAGTCATGCCCTGATACTATCCCTAGCTAAGGCTCTGACACTAGGCCTCACTCAAGCCCTGTCGCTCTCCCTAAGTCAGGCTCTGACGCTATCCCTACCTGAAGCCCTGACACTGGTCCTAAATTAGGCCCTGATGCCCTAAGTAACTAAGGTCTTGACACTATCCCTAGGTCATGCCCTGACACAATCCCTAGACCTTAACCTAACCTTGTCTTTAACTAATGTTGAGCTTCTTATGCTAAATAAATCCCTGATGCTGTTCCTAACTAAGGCCCTAAAATTAGTCCCGAGGCCGTGACCCTGGCCCTAACTGAGGCCTGGAGGCTCGTCCTAACTCAGGCCCTGACACTGTCCCTAACTAAGGCCCTGACACTACACCTAACTCAGTCCCTGACACTGTACCTAACAAAGGCTTTGATGCTAGTCCTAAGTCAGGCTGAGACACTGTCTCTAAGGCCCTGCTGCAGTCAATATCTAAAGTCCTGACATTATCCCGAGCTAATATCCTGACCCATGTCTTACCAAGGTCCTGAAACTGTCCCAAAGGAAGCCCTGACGCTGTCCCTAAGTGAGGCCCTGAGGCGGTCCCTAACAGAGGCCCTGAGAATGTCTTTAACGAAGACCCTAATGCTGATCCTACAGAGGCCCTTATACGGCTCCTAAGTCATGCCCTGACACTGCCCCTAACTCAGGCCCTAAAGATAGGCCTCACTTAGGCCCTGTTGCCGTACCTTAGTTAGGCTCTGACGCTGTCCGTACGTGAAGCCCTGGCACTGGTCCTGATGAAGGCCCTGACGCTGGTCCTAACTAAGGCCCTGATGCTCTCAATAACTAAGGTCTTCACCCTATCCCTAGCTCACATCCTGACACTACCACTGGCCTGGAACCTGACTCTGTCCCGAGCTAACGTCCTGCCCCTTATCCTCACTGAAGCCGTAATGCTCTCCCTAACTAAGGCCCAGACTAGTCCTAATTAAGGCCCTGACACTGTCCTTAACTAAGGCCCGGAATCTATCTCTAATATAGGCCTTGCTGCCGGTAATAACTAAAATCCGGACACTATCCTGAGCTAATATCCTGACCCATTTCTAACCAAGGTCCTGACACCGTCCCTAAGAAAGCCCTGTCGCTGTTCCTAAGTGAAGACCTGAGGCTGTCCGTAACTCAGTCCCTGAAGCTATGCCTAACTGAGGCCTTGACGCTGTGACTAACTCAGGCCCTGATCATGTCTGTAACTAAGACACTAATGCTGATGCAACAAAGGCCCTGATGCTGCTCCTACATCATGCCCTGACAGTGTCCCCAGCTATGGGCCTGACGCTAGGCCTCACTCAGGCCCTGTTGCTCTCCCAGAGTCAGGCACTGACGCTGTCCCTACCTGAAGCCCTGACACGGGTCCTAAATAAGGCCCTGATACTGTAACTAAGCTCTTGACACTATCCCTAGGTCATTTCCTGACACGATCCCTAAACTTTACCCTAACCCTGTCCCTAGCAAATGTCCTGCCTCTTATGCTAACTAAAGCCCTTAGGCTGTGACTACCTCAGGCCCTGAATTTAGTCCCAAGGCCGTGATACTGTCCCTAACTAAGGCCCTAACACTATTCCTAACTCAGGCCCTGACACTGTACCTAACAGAGGCCCAGATGCTAGTACTAACTAAGGCCTTGACACTGTCCCTAACTAAGGCCCTGCTGCCATCAATATCTAATGTCCTGACACTATCCTGAGGTAATTTCCGGACCCATCTCTTACCAAGCTCCTGAAACTGTCCCTAAGTAAGCCCTGACGCTGTCCCTAAGGGAGGCCCTAAGGCTGTCCCTAACAGAGGCCCTGAGAATGTCTTTAACAAAGCCCCTGAGGCTGATCCTACCAAGGCCCTTATGCTGCTCCTAAGTCATGCCCTGATACTATCCCTAGCTAAGGCTCTGACACTAGGCCTCACTCAAGCCCTGTCGCTCTCCCTAAGTCAGGCTCTGACGCTATCCCTACCTGAAGCCCTGACACTGGTCCTAAATTAGGCCCTGATGCCCTAAGTAACTAAGGTCTTGACACTATCCCTAGGTCATGCCCTGACACAATCCCTAGACCTTAACCTAACCTTGTCTTTAACTAATGTTGAGCTTCTTATGCTAAATAAATCCCTGATGCTCTTCCTAAGTAAGGCCCTAAAATTAGACCCGAGGCCGTGACCCTGGCCCTAACTGAGGCCTGGAGGCTCGTCCTAACTCAGGCCCTGACACTACACCTAACTCAGTCCCTGACACTGTACCTAACAAAGGCTCTGATGCTAGTCCTAAGTCAGGCTGAGACACTGTCTCTAAGGCCCTGCTGCAGTCAATATCTAAAGTCCTGACATTCTCCCGAGCTAATATCCTGACCCATGTCTTACCAAGGTCCTGAAACTGTCCCAAAGGAAGCCCTGACGCTGTCCCTAAGTGAGGCCCTGAGGCGGTCCCTAACAGAGGCCCTGAGAATGTCTTTAACGAAGACCCTAATGCTGATCCTACAGAGGCCCTTATACGGCTCCTAAGTCATGCCCTGACACTGCCCCTAACTCAGGCCCTAAAGATAGGCCTCACTTAGGCCCTGTTGCCGTACCTTAGTTAGGCTCTGACGCTGTCCGTACGTGAAGCCCTGGCACTGGTCCTGATGAAGGCCCTGACGCTGGTCCTAACTAAGGCCCTGATGCTCTCAATAACTAAGGTCTTCACCCTATCCCTAGCTCACATCCTGACACTACCACTGGCCTGGAACCTGACTCTGTCCCGAGCTAACGTCCTGCCCCTTATCCTCACCGAAGCCGTAATGCTCTCCCTAACTAAGGCCCAGACTAGTCCTAATTAAGGCCCTGACACTGTCCTTAACTAAGGCCCGGAATCTATCTCTAATATAGGCCTTGCTGCCGGTAATAACTAAAATCCGGACACTATCCTGAGCTAATATCCTGACCCATTTCTAACCAAGGTCCTGACACCGTCCCTAAGAAAGCCCTGTCGCTGTTCCTAAGTGAAGACCTGAGGCTGTCCGTAACTCAGTCCCTGAAGCTATGCCTAACTGAGGCCTTGACGCTGTGACTAACTCAGGCCCTGATCATGTCTGTAACTAAGACACTAATGCTGATGCAACAAAGGCCCTGATGCTGCTCCTACATCATGCCCTGACAGTGTCCCCAGCTATGGGCCTGACGCTAAGCCTCACTCAGGCCCTGTTGCTCTCCCAGAGTCAGGCACTGACGCTGTCCCTACCTGAAGCCCTGACACGGGTCCTAAATAAGGCCCTGATACTGTAACTAAGCTCTTGACACTATCCCTAGGTCATTTCCTGACACGATCCCTAAACTTGACCCTAACCCTGTCCCTAGCAAATGTCCTGCCTCTTATGCTAACTAAAGCCCTTAGGCTGTGACTACCTCAGGCCCTGAATTTAGTCCCAAGGCCGTGATACTGTCCCTAACTAAGGCCCTAACACTATTCCTAACTCAGGCCCTGACACTGTACCTAACAGAGGCCCAGATGCTAGTACTAACTAAGGCCTTGACACTGTCCCTAACTAAGGCCCTGCTGCCGTCAATATCTAATGTCCTGACACTATCCTGAGGTAATTTCCGGACCCATCTCTTACCAAGCTCCTGAAACTGTCCCTAAGTAAGCCCTGACGCTGTCCCTAAGGGAGGCCCTAAGGCTGTCCCTAACAGAGGCCCTGAGAATGTCTTTAACAAAGCCCCTGAGGCTGATCCTACCAAGGCCCTTATGCTGCTCCTAAGTCATGCCCTGATACTATCCCTAGCTAAGGCTCTGACACTAGGCCTCACTCAAGCCCTGTCGCTCTCCCTAAGTCAGGCTCTGACGCTATCCCTACCTGAAGCCCTGACACTGGTCCTAAATTAGGCCCTGATGCCCTAAGTAACTAAGGTCTTGACACTATCCCTAGGTCATGCCCTGACACAATCCCTAGACCTTAACCTAACCTTGTCTTTAACTAATGTTGAGCTTCTTATGCTAAATAAATCCCTGATGCTGTTCCTAACTAAGGCCCTAAAATTAGTCCCGAGGCCATGAACCTGGCCCTAACTGAGGCCTGGAGGCTCGTCCTAACTCAGGCCCTGACACTGTACCTAACAAAGGCTCTGATGCTAGTCCTAAGTCAGGCTGAGACACTGTCTCTAAGGCCCTGCTGCAGTCAATATCTAAAGTCCTGACATTATCCCGAGCTAATATCCTGACCCATGTCTTACCAAGGTCCTGAAACTGTCCCAAAGGAAGCCCTGACGCTGTCCCTAAGTGAGGCCCTGAGGCGGTCCCTAACAGAGGCCCTGAGAATGTCTTTAACGAAGACCCTAATGCTGATCCTACAGAGGCCCTTATACGGCTCCTAAGTCATGCCCTGACACTGTCCCTAACTCAGGCCCTAAAGATAGGCCTCACTTAGGCCCTGTTGCCGTACCTTAGTTAGGCTCTGACGCTGTCCGTACGTGAAGCCCTGGCACTGGTCCTGATGAAGGCCCTGACGCTGGTCCTAACTAAGGCCCTGATGCTCTCAATAACTAAGGTCTTCACCCTATCCCTAGCTCACATCCTGACACTACCACTGGCCTGGAACCTGACTCTGTCCCGAGCTAACGTCCTGCCCCTTATCCTCACCGAAGCCGTAATGCTCTCCCTAACTAAGGCCCAGACTAGTCCTAATTAAGGCCCTGACACTGTCCTTAACTAAGGCCCGGAATCTATCTCTAATATAGGCCTTGCTGCCGGTAATAACTAAAATCCGGACACTATCCTGAGCTAATATCCTGACCCATTTCTAACCAAGGTCCTGACACCGTCCCTAAGAAAGCCCTGTCGCTGTTCCTAAGTGAAGACCTGAGGCTGTCCGTAACTCAGTCCCTGAAGCTATGCCTAACTGAGGCCTTGACGCTGTGACTAACTCAGGCCCTGATCATGTCTGTAACTAAGACACTAATGCTGATGCAACAAAGGCCCTGATGCTGCTCCTACATCATGCCCTGACAGTGTCCCCAGCTATGGGCCTGACGCTAAGCCTCACTCAGGCCCTGTTGCTCTCCCAGAGTCAGGCACTGACGCTGTCCCTACCTGAAGCCCTGACACGGGTCCTAAATAAGGCCCTGATACTGTAACTAAGCTCTTGACACTATCCCTAGGTCATTTCCTGACACGATCCCTAAACTTGACCCTAACCCTGTCCCTAGCAAATGTCCTGCCTCTTATGCTAACTAAAGCCCTTAGGCTGTGACTACCTCAGGCCCTGAATTTAGTCCCAAGGCCATGATACTGTCCCTAACTAAGGCCCTAACACTATTCCTAACTCAGGCCCTGACACTGTACCTAACAGAGGCCCAGATGCTAGTACTAACTAAGGCCTTGACACTGTCCCTAACTAAGGCCCTGCTGCCGTCAATATCTAATGTCCTGACACTATCCTGAGGTAATTTCCGGACCCATCTCTTACCAAGCTCCTGAAACTGTCCCTAAGTAAGCCCTGACGCTGTCCCTAAGGGAGGCCCTAAGGCTGTCCCTAACAGAGGCCCTGAGAATGTCTTTAACAAAGCCCCTGAGGCTGATCCTACCAAGGCCCTTATGCTGCTCCTAAGTCATGCCCTGATACTATCCCTAGCTAAGGCTCTGACACTAGGCCTCACTCAAGCCCTGTCGCTCTCCCTAAGTCAGGCTCTGACGCTATCCCTACCTGAAGCCCTGACACTGGTCCTAAATTAGGCCCTGATGCCCTAAGTAACTAAGGTCTTGACACTATCCCTAGGTCATGCCCTGACACAATCCCTAGACCTTAACCTAACCTTGTCTTTAACTAATGTTGAGCTTCTTATGCTAAATAAATCCCTGATGCTGTTCCTAACTAAGGCCCTAAAATTAGTCCCGAGGCCATGACCCTGGCCCTAACTGAGGCCTGGAGGCTCGTCCTAACTCAGGCCCTGACACTGTACCTAACAAAGGCTCTGATGCTAGTCCTAAGTCAGGCTGAGACACTGTCTCTAAGGCCCTGCTGCAGTCAATATCTAAAGTCCTGACATTATCCCGAGCTAATATCCTGACCCATGTCTTACCAAGGTCCTGAAACTGTCCCAAAGGAAGCCCTGACGCTGTCCCTAAGTGAGGCCCTGAGGCGGTCCCTAACAGAGGCCCTGAGAATGTCTTTAACGAAGACCCTAATGCTGATCCTACAGAGGCCCTTATACGGCTCCTAAGTCATGCCCTGACACTGTCCCTAACTCAGGCCCTAAAGATAGGCCTCACTTAGGCCCTGTTGCCGTACCTTAGTTAGGCTCTGACGCTGTCCGTACGTGAAGCCCTGGCACTGGTCCTGATGAAGGCCCTGACGCTGGTCCTAACTAAGGCCCTGATGCTCTCAATAACTAAGGTCTTCACCCTATCCCTAGCTCACATCCTGACACTACCACTGGCCTGGAACCTGACTCTGTCCCGAGCTAACGTCCTGCCCCTTATCCTCACCGAAGCCGTAATGCTCTCCCTAACTAAGGCCCAGACTAGTCCTAATTAAGGCCCTGACACTGTCCCTAACTAAGGCCCGGAATCTATCTCTAATATAGGCCCTGCTGCCGGCAATAACTAAAATCCGGACACTATCCTGAGCTAATATCCTGACCCATTTCTAACCAAGGTCCTGACACCGTCCCTAAGAAAGCCCTGTCGCTGTTCCTAAGTGAAGACCTGAGGCTGTCCGTAACTCAGTCCCTGAAGCTATGCCTAACTGAGGCCTTGACGCTGTGACTAACTCAGGCCCTGATCATGTCTGTAACTAAGACACTAATGCTGATGCAACAAAGGCCCTGATGCTGCTCCTACATCATGCCCTGACAGTGTCCCCAGCTATGGGCCTGACGCTAGGACTCACTCAGGCCCTGTTGCTCTCCCAGAGTCAGGCACTGACGCTGTCCCTACCTGAAGCCCTGACACGGGTCCTAAATAAGACCCTGATACTGTAACTAAGCTCTTGACACTATCCCTAGGTCATTTCCTGACACGATCCCTAAACTTTACCCTAACCCTGTCCCTAGCAAATGTCCTGCCTCTTATGCTAACTAAAGCCCTTAGGCTGTGACTACCTCAGGCCCTGAATTTAGTCCCAAGGCCATGATACTGTCCCTAACAAAGGCCCTAACACTATTCCTAACTCAGGCCCTGACACTGTACCTAACAGAGGCCCAGATGCTAGTACTAACTAAGGCCTTGACACTGTCCCTAACTAAGGCCCTGCTGCCGTCAATATCTAATGTCCTGACACTATCCTGAGGTAATTTCCGGACCCATCTCTTACCAAGCTCCTGAAACTGTCCCTAAGTAAGCCCTGACGCTGTCCCTAAGGGAGGCCCTAAGGCTGTCCCTAACAGAGGCCCTGAGAATGTCTTTAACAAAGCCCCTGAGGCTGATCCTACCAAGGCCCTTATGCTGCTCCTAAGTCATGCCCTGATACTATCCCTAGCTAAGGCTCTGACACTAGGCCTCACTCAAGCCCTGTCGCTCTCCCTAAGTCAGGCTCTGACGCTATCCCTACCTGAAGCCCTGACACTGGTCCTAAATTAGGCCCTGATGCCCTAAGTAACTAAGGTCTTGACACTATCCCTAGGTCATGCCCTGACACAATCCCTAGACCTTAACCTAACCTTGTCTTTAACTAATGTTGAGCTTCTTATGCTAAATAAATCCCTGATGCTGTTCCTAACTAAGGCCCTAAAATTAGTCCCGAGGCCGTGACCCTGGCCCTAACTGAGGCCTGGAGGCTCGTCCTAACTCAGGCCCTGACACTGTCCCTAACTAAGGCCCTGACACTACACCTAACTCAGTCCCTGACACTGTACCTAACAAAGGCTTTGATGCTAGTCCTAAGTCAGGCTGAGACACTGTCTCTAAGGCCCTGCTGCAGTCAATATCTAAAGTCCTGACATTATCCCGAGCTAATATCCTGACCCATGTCTTACCAAGGTCCTGAAACTGTCCCAAAGGAAGCCCTGACGCTGTCCCTAAGTGAGGCCCTGAGGCGGTCCCTAACAGAGGCCCTGAGAATGTCTTTAACGAAGACCCTAATGCTGATCCTACAGAGGCCCTTATACGGCTCCTAAGTCATGCCCTGACACTGCCCCTAACTCAGGCCCTAAAGATAGGCCTCACTTAGGCCCTGTTGCCGTACCTTAGTTAGGCTCTGACGCTGTCCGTACGTGAAGCCCTGGCACTGGTCCTGATGAAGGCCCTGACGCTGGTCCTAACTAAGGCCCTGATGCTCTCAATAACTAAGGTCTTCACCCTATCCCTAGCTCACATCCTGACACTACCACTGGCCTGGAACCTGACTCTGTCCCGAGCTAACGTCCTGCCCCTTATCCTCACCGAAGCCGTAATGCTCTCCCTAACTAAGGCCCAGACTAGTCCTAATTAAGGCCCTCACACTGTCCTTAACTAAGGCCCGGAATCTATCTCTAATATAGGCCTTGCTCCCGGTAATAACTAAAATCCGGACACTATCCTGAGCTAATATCCTGACCCATTTCTAACCAAGGTCCTGACACCGTCCCTAAGAAAGCCCTGTCGCTGTTCCTAAGTGAAGACCTGAGGCTGTCCGTAACTCAGTCCCTGAAGCTATGCCTAACTGAGGCCTTGACGCTGTGACTAACTCAGGCCCTGATCATGTCTGTAACTAAGACACTAATGCTGATGCAACAAAGGCCCTGATGCTGCTCCTACATCATGCCCTGACAGTGTCCCCAGCTATGGGCCTGACGCTAAGCCTCACTCAGGCCCTGTTGCTCTCCCAGAGTCAGGCACTGACGCTGTCCCTACCTGAAGCCCTGACACGGGTCCTAAATAAGGCCCTGATACTGTAACTAAGCTCTTGACACTATCCCTAGGTCATTTCCTGACACGATCCCTAAACTTTACCCTAACCCTGTCCCTAGCAAATGTCCTGCCTCTTATGCTAACTAAAACCCTTAGGCTGTGACTACCTCAGGCCCTGAATTTAGTCCCAAGGCCGTGATACTGTCCCTAACTAAGGCCCTAACATTATTCCTAACTCAGGCCCTGACACTGTACCTAACAGAGGCCCAGATGCTAGTACTAACTAAGGCCTTGACACTGTCCCTAACTAAGGCCCTGCTGCCATCAATATCTAATGTCCTGACACTATCCTGAGGTAATTTCCGGACCCATCTCTTACCAAGCTCCTGAAACTGTCCCTAAGTAAGCCCTGACGCTGTCCCTAAGGGAGGCCCTAAGGCTGTCCCTAACAGAGGCCCTGAGAATGTCTTTAACAAAGCCCCTGAGGCTGATCCTACCAAGGCCCTTATGCTGCTCCTAAGTCATGCCCTGATACTATCCCTAGCTAAGGCTCTGACACTAGGCCTCACTCAAGCCCTGTCGCTCTCCCTAAGTCAGGCTCTGACGCTATCCCTACCTGAAGCGCTGACACTGGTCCTAAATTAGGCCCTGATGCCCTAAGTAACTAAGGTCTTGACACTATCCCTAGGTCATGCCCTGACACAATCCCTAGACCTTAACCTAACCTTGTCTTTAACTAATGTTGAGCTTCTTATGCTAAATAAATCCCTGATGCTGTTCCTAACTAAGGCCCTAAAATTAGTCCCGAGGCCATGACCCTGGCCCTAACTGAGGCCTGGAGGCTCGTCCTAACTCAGGCCCTGACACTGTACCTAACAAAGGCTCTGATGCTAGTCCTAAGTCAGGCTGAGACACTGTCTCTAAGGCCCTGCTGCAGTCAATATCTAAAGTCCTGACATTATCCCGAGCTAATATCCTGACCCATGTCTTACCAAGGTCCTGAAACTGTCCCAAAGGAAGCCCTGACGCTGTCCCTAAGTGAGGCCCTGAGGCGGTCCCTAACAGAGGCCCTGAGAATGTCTTTAACGAAGACCCTAATGCTGATCCTACAGAGGCCCTTATACGGCTCCTAAGTCATGCCCTGACACTGCCCCTAACTCAGGCCCTAAAGATAGGCCTCACTTAGGCCCTGTTGCCGTACCTTAGTTAGGCTCTGACGCTGTCCGTACGAGAAGCCCTGGCACTGGTCCTGATGAAGGCCCTGACGCTGGTCCTAACTAAGGCCCTGATGCTCTCAATAACTAAGGTCTTCACCCTATCCCTAGCTCACATCCTGACACTACCACTGGCCTGGAACCTGACTCTGTCCCGAGCTAACGTCCTGCCCCTTATCCTCACCGAAGCCGTAATGCTCTCCCTAACTAAGGCCCAGACTAGTCCTAATTAAGGCCCTGACACTGTCCTTAACTAAGGCCCGGAATCTATCTCTAATATAGGCCTTGCTGCCGGTAATAACTAAAATCCGGACACTATCCTGAGCTAATATCCTGACCCATTTCTAACCAAGGTCCTGACACCGTCCCTAAGAAAGCCCTGTCGCTGTTCCTAAGTGAAGACCTGAGGCTGTCCGTAACTCAGTCCCTGAAGCTATGCCTAACTGAGGCCTTGACGCTGTGACTAACTCAGGCCCTGATCATGTCTGTAACTAAGACACTAATGCTGATGCAACAAAGGCCCTTATGCTGCTCCTACATCATGCCCTGACAGTGTCCCCAGCTATGGGCCTGACGCTAAGCCTCACTCAGGCCCTGTTGCTCTCCCAGAGTCAGGCACTGACGCTGTCCCTACCTGAAGCCCTGACACGGGTCCTAAATAAGGCCCTGATACTGTAACTAAGCTCTTGACACTATCCCTAGGTCATTTCCTGACACGATCCCTAAACTTGACCCTAACCCTGTCCCTAGCAAATGTCCTGCCTCTTATGCTAACTAAAGCCCTTAGGCTGTGACTACCTCAGGCCCTGAATTTAGTCCCAAGGCCGTGATACTGTCCCTAACTAAGGCCCTAACACTATTCCTAACTCAGGCCCTGACACTGTACCTAACAGAGGCCCAGATGCTAGTACTAACTAAGGCCTTGACACTGTCCCTAACTAAGGCCCTGCTGCCGTCAATATCTAATGTCCTGACACTATCCTGAGGTAATTTCCGGACCCATCTCTTACCAAGCTCCTGAAACTGTCCCTAAGTAAGCCCTGACGCTGTCCCTAAGGGAGGCCCTAAGGCTGTCCCTAACAGAGGCCCTGAGAATGTCTTTAACAAAGCCCCTGAGGCTGATCCTACCAAGGCCCTTATGCTGCTCCTAAGTCATGCCCTGATACTATCCCTAGCTAAGGCTCTGACACTAGGCCTCACTCAAGCCCTGTCGCTCTCCCTAAGTCAGGCTCTGACGCTATCCCTACCTGAAGCCCTGACACTGGTCCTAAATTAGGCCCTGATGCCCTAAGTAACTAAGGTCTTGACACTATCCCTAGGTCATGCCCTGACACAATCCCTAGACCTTAACCTAACCTTGTCTTTAACTAATGTTGAGCTTCTTATGCTAAATAAATCCCTGATGCTGTTCCTAACTAAGGCCCTAAAATTAGTCCCGAGGCCGTGACCCTGGCCCTAACTGAGGCCTGGAGGCTCGTCCTAACTCAGGCCCTGACACTGTCCCTAACTAAGGCCCTGACACTACACCTAACTCAGTCCCTGACACTGTACCTAACAAAGGCTTTGATGCTAGTCCTAAGTCAGGCTGAGACACTGTCTCTAAGGCCCTGCTGCAGTCAATATCTAAAGTCCTGACATTATCCCGAGCTAATATCCTGACCCATGTCTTACCAAGGTCCTGAAACTGTCCCAAAGGAAGCCCTGACGCTGTCCCTAAGTGAGGCCCTGAGGCGGTCCCTAACAGAGGCCCTGAGAATGTCTTTAACGAAGACCCTAATGCTGATCCTACAGAGGCCCTTATACGGCTCCTAAGTCATGCCCTGACACTGCCCCTAACTCAGGCCCTAAAGATAGGCCTCACTTAGGCCCTGTTGCCGTACCTTAGTTAGGCTCTGACGCTGTCCGTACGTGAAGCCCTGGCACTGGTCCTGATGAAGGCCCTGACGCTGGTCCTAACTAAGGCCCTGATGCTCTCAATAACTAAGGTCTTCACCCTATCCCTAGCTCACATCCTGACACTACCACTGGCCTGGAACCTGACTCTGTCCCGAGCTAACGTCCTGCCCCTTATCCTCACTGAAGCCGTAATGCTCTCCCTAACTAAGGCCCAGACTAGTCCTAATTAAGGCCCTGACACTGTCCTTAACTAAGGCCCGGAATCTATCTCTAATATAGGCCTTGCTGCCGGTAATAACTAAAATCCGGACACTATCCTGAGCTAATATCCTGACCCATTTCTAACCAAGGTCCTGACACCGTCCCTAAGAAAGCCCTGTCGCTGTTCCTAAGTGAAGACCTGAGGCTGTCCGTAACTCAGTCCCTGAAGCTATGCCTAACTGAGGCCTTGACGCTGTGACTAACTCAGGCCCTGATCATGTCTGTAACTAAGACACTAATGCTGATGCAACAAAGGCCCTGATGCTGCTCCTACATCATGCCCTGACAGTGTCCCCAGCTATGGGCCTGACGCTAGGCCTCACTCAGGCCCTGTTGCTCTCCCAGAGTCAGGCACTGACGCTGTCCCTACCTGAAGCCCTGACACGGGTCCTAAATAAGGCCCTGATACTGTAACTAAGCTCTTGACACTATCCCTAGGTCATTTCCTGACACGATCCCTAAACTTTACCCTAACCCTGTCCCTAGCAAATGTCCTGCCTCTTATGCTAACTAAAGCCCTTAGGCTGTGACTACCTCAGGCCCTGAATTTAGTCCCAAGGCCGTGATACTGTCCCTAACTAAGGCCCTAACACTATTCCTAACTCAGGCCCTGACACTGTACCTAACAGAGGCCCAGATGCTAGTACTAACTAAGGCCTTGACACTGTCCCTAACTAAGGCCCTGCTGCCATCAATATCTAATGTCCTGACACTATCCTGAGGTAATTTCCGGACCCATCTCTTACCAAGCTCCTGAAACTGTCCCTAAGTAAGCCCTGACGCTGTCCCTAAGGGAGGCCCTAAGGCTGTCCCTAACAGAGGCCCTGAGAATGTCTTTAACAAAGCCCCTGAGGCTGATCCTACCAAGGCCCTTATGCTGCTCCTAAGTCATGCCCTGATACTATCCCTAGCTAAGGCTCTGACACTAGGCCTCACTCAAGCCCTGTCGCTCTCCCTAAGTCAGGCTCTGACGCTATCCCTACCTGAAGCCCTGACACTGGTCCTAAATTAGGCCCTGATGCCCTAAGTAACTAAGGTCTTGACACTATCCCTAGGTCATGCCCTGACACAATCCCTAGACCTTAACCTAACCTTGTCTTTAACTAATGTTGAGCTTCTTATGCTAAATAAATCCCTGATGCTGTTCCTAACTAAGGCCCTAAAATTAGACCCGAGGCCGTGACCCTGGCCCTAACTGAGGCCTGGAGGCTCGTCCTAACTCAGGCCCTGACACTACACCTAACTCAGTCCCTGACACTGTACCTAACAAAGGCTCTGATGCTAGTCCTAAGTCAGGCTGAGACACTGTCTCTAAGGCCCTGCTGCAGTCAATATCTAAAGTCCTGACATTCTCCCGAGCTAATATCCTGACCCATGTCTTACCAAGGTCCTGAAACTGTCCCAAAGGAAGCCCTGACGCTGTCCCTAAGTGAGGCCCTGAGGCGGTCCCTAACAGAGGCCCTGAGAATGTCTTTAACGAAGACCCTAATGCTGATCCTACAGAGGCCCTTATACGGCTCCTAAGTCATGCCCTGACACTGCCCCTAACTCAGGCCCTAAAGATAGGCCTCACTTAGGCCCTGTTGCCGTACCTTAGTTAGGCTCTGACGCTGTCCGTACGTGAAGCCCTGGCACTGGTCCTGATGAAGGCCCTGACGCTGGTCCTAACTAAGGCCCTGATGCTCTCAATAACTAAGGTCTTCACCCTATCCCTAGCTCACATCCTGACACTACCACTGGCCTGGAACCTGACTCTGTCCCGAGCTAACGTCCTGCCCCTTATCCTCACCGAAGCCGTAATGCTCTCCCTAACTAAGGCCCAGACTAGTCCTAATTAAGGCCCTCACACTGTCCTTAACTAAGGCCCGGAATCTATCTCTAATATAGGCCTTGCTGCCGGTAATAACTAAAATCCGGACACTATCCTGAGCTAATATCCTGACCCATTTCTAACCAAGGTCCTGACACCGTCCCTAAGAAAGCCCTGTCGCTGTTCCTAAGTGAAGACCTGAGGCTGTCCGTAACTCAGTCCCTGAAGCTATGCCTAACTGAGGCCTTGACGCTGTGACTAACTCAGGCCCTGATCATGTCTGTAACTAAGACACTAATGCTGATGCAACAAAGGCCCTGATGCTGCTCCTACATCATGCCCTGACAGTGTCCCCAGCTATGGGCCTGACGCTAAGCCTCACTCAGGCCCTGTTGCTCTCCCAGAGTCAGGCACTGACGCTGTCCCTACCTGAAGCCCTGACACGGGTCCTAAATAAGGCCCTGATACTGTAACTAAGCTCTTGACACTATCCCTAGGTCATTTCCTGACACGATCCCTAAACTTGACCCTAACCCTGTCCCTAGCAAATGTCCTGCCTCTTATGCTAACTAAAGCCCTTAGGCTGTGACTACCTCAGGCCCTGAATTTAGTCCCAAGGCCGTGATACTGTCCCTAACTAAGGCCCTAACACTATTCCTAACTCAGGCCCTGACACTGTACCTAACAGAGGCCCAGATGCTAGTACTAACTAAGGCCTTGACACTGTCCCTAACTAAGGCCCTGCTGCCGTCAATATCTAATGTCCTGACACTATCCTGAGGTAATTTCCGGACCCATCTCTTACCAAGCTCCTGAAACTGTCCCTAAGTAAGCCCTGACGCTGTCCCTAAGGGAGGCCCTAAGGCTGTCCCTAACAGAGGCCCTGAGAATGTCTTTAACAAAGCCCCTGAGGCTGATCCTACCAAGGCCCTTATGCTGCTCCTAAGTCATGCCCTGATACTATCCCTAGCTAAGGCTCTGACACTAGGCCTCACTCAAGCCCTGTCGCTCTCCCTAAGTCAGGCTCTGACGCTATCCCTACCTGAAGCCCTGACACTGGTCCTAAATTAGGCCCTGATGCCCTAAGTAACTAAGGTCTTGACACTATCCCTAGGTCATGCCCTGACACAATCCCTAGACCTTAACCTAACCTTGTCTTTAACTAATGTTGAGCTTCTTATGCTAAATAAATCCCTGATGCTGTTCCTAACTAAGGCCCTAAAATTAGTCCCGAGGCCATGAACCTGGCCCTAACTGAGGCCTGGAGGCTCGTCCTAACTCAGGCCCTGACACTGTACCTAACAAAGGCTCTGATGCTAGTCCTAAGTCAGGCTGAGACACTGTCTCTAAGGCCCTGCTGCAGTCAATATCTAAAGTCCTGACATTATCCCGAGCTAATATCCTGACCCATGTCTTACCAAGGTCCTGAAACTGTCCCAAAGGAAGCCCTGACGCTGTCCCTAAGTGAGGCCCTGAGGCGGTCCCTAACAGAGGCCCTGAGAATGTCTTTAACGAAGACCCTAATGCTGATCCTACAGAGGCCCTTATACGGCTCCTAAGTCATGCCCTGACACTGTCCCTAACTCAGGCCCTAAAGATAGGCCTCACTTAGGCCCTGTTGCCGTACCTTAGTTAGGCTCTGACGCTGTCCGTACGTGAAGCCCTGGCACTGGTCCTGATGAAGGCCCTGACGCTGGTCCTAACTAAGGCCCTGATGCTCTCAATAACTAAGGTCTTCACCCTATCCCTAGCTCACATCCTGACACTACCACTGGCCTGGAACCTGACTCTGTCCCGAGCTAACGTCCTGCCCCTTATCCTCACCGAAGCCGTAATGCTCTCCCTAACTAAGGCCCAGACTAGTCCTAATTAAGGCCCTGACACTGTCCTTAACTAAGGCCCGGAATCTATCTCTAATATAGGCCTTGCTGCCGGTAATAACTAAAATCCGGACACTATCCTGAGCTAATATCCTGACCCATTTCTAACCAAGGTCCTGACACCGTCCCTAAGAAAGCCCTGTCGCTGTTCCTAAGTGAAGACCTGAGGCTGTCCGTAACTCAGTCCCTGAAGCTATGCCTAACTGAGGCCTTGACGCTGTGACTAACTCAGGCCCTGATCATGTCTGTAACTAAGACACTAATGCTGATGCAACAAAGGCCCTGATGCTGCTCCTACATCATGCCCTGACAGTGTCCCCAGCTATGGGCCTGACGCTAAGCCTCACTCAGGCCCTGTTGCTCTCCCAGAGTCAGGCACTGACGCTGTCCCTACCTGAAGCCCTGACACGGGTCCTAAATAAGGCCCTGATACTGTAACTAAGCTCTTGACACTATCCCTAGGTCATTTCCTGACACGATCCCTAAACTTGACCCTAACCCTGTCCCTAGCAAATGTCCTGCCTCTTATGCTAACTAAAGCCCTTAGGCTGTGACTACCTCAGGCCCTGAATTTAGTCCCAAGGCCATGATACTGTCCCTAACTAAGGCCCTAACACTATTCCTAACTCAGGCCCTGACACTGTACCTAACAGAGGCCCAGATGCTAGTACTAACTAAGGCCTTGACACTGTCCCTAACTAAGGCCCTGCTGCCGTCAATATCTAATGTCCTGACACTATCCTGAGGTAATTTCCGGACCCATCTCTTACCAAGCTCCTGAAACTGTCCCTAAGTAAGCCCTGACGCTGTCCCTAAGGGAGGCCCTAAGGCTGTCCCTAACAGAGGCCCTGAGAATGTCTTTAACAAAGCCCCTGAGGCTGATCCTACCAAGGCCCTTATGCTGCTCCTAAGTCATGCCCTGATACTATCCCTAGCTAAGGCTCTGACACTAGGCCTCACTCAAGCCCTGTCGCTCTCCCTAAGTCAGGCTCTGACGCTATCCCTACCTGAAGCCCTGACACTGGTCCTAAATTAGGCCCTGATGCCCTAAGTAACTAAGGTCTTGACACTATCCCTAGGTCATGCCCTGACACAATCCCTAGACCTTAACCTAACCTTGTCTTTAACTAATGTTGAGCTTCTTATGCTAAATAAATCCCTGATGCTGTTCCTAACTAAGGCCCTAAAATTAGTCCCGAGGCCATGACCCTGGCCCTAACTGAGGCCTGGAGGCTCGTCCTAACTCAGGCCCTGACACTGTACCTAACAAAGGCTCTGATGCTAGTCCTAAGTCAGGCTGAGACACTGTCTCTAAGGCCCTGCTGCAGTCAATATCTAAAGTCCTGACATTATCCCGAGCTAATATCCTGACCCATGTCTTACCAAGGTCCTGAAACTGTCCCAAAGGAAGCCCTGACGCTGTCCCTAAGTGAGGCCCTGAGGCGGTCCCTAACAGAGGCCCTGAGAATGTCTTTAACGAAGACCCTAATGCTGATCCTACAGAGGCCCTTATACGGCTCCTAAGTCATGCCCTGACACTGTCCCTAACTCAGGCCCTAAAGATAGGCCTCACTTAGGCCCTGTTGCCGTACCTTAGTTAGGCTCTGACGCTGTCCGTACGTGAAGCCCTGGCACTGGTCCTGATGAAGGCCCTGACGCTGGTCCTAACTAAGGCCCTGATGCTCTCAATAACTAAGGTCTTCACCCTATCCCTAGCTCACATCCTGACACTACCACTGGCCTGGAACCTGACTCTGTCCCGAGCTAACGTCCTGCCCCTTATCCTCACCGAAGCCGTAATGCTCTCCCTAACTAAGGCCCAGACTAGTCCTAATTAAGGCCCTGACACTGTCCCTAACTAAGGCCCGGAATCTATCTCTAATATAGGCCCTGCTGCCGGCAATAACTAAAATCCGGACACTATCCTGAGCTAATATCCTGACCCATTTCTAACCAAGGTCCTGACACCGTCCCTAAGAAAGCCCTGTCGCTGTTCCTAAGTGAAGACCTGAGGCTGTCCGTAACTCAGTCCCTGAAGCTATGCCTAACTGAGGCCTTGACGCTGTGACTAACTCAGGCCCTGATCATGTCTGTAACTAAGACACTAATGCTGATGCAACAAAGGCCCTGATGCTGCTCCTACATCATGCCCTGACAGTGTCCCCAGCTATGGGCCTGACGCTAGGACTCACTCAGGCCCTGTTGCTCTCCCAGAGTCAGGCACTGACGCTGTCCCTACCTGAAGCCCTGACACGGGTCCTAAATAAGACCCTGATACTGTAACTAAGCTCTTGACACTATCCCTAGGTCATTTCCTGACACGATCCCTAAACTTTACCCTAACCCTGTCCCTAGCAAATGTCCTGCCTCTTATGCTAACTAAAGCCCTTAGGCTGTGACTACCTCAGGCCCTGAATTTAGTCCCAAGGCCATGATACTGTCCCTAACAAAGGCCCTAACACTATTCCTAACTCAGGCCCTGACACTGTACCTAACAGAGGCCCAGATGCTAGTACTAACTAAGGCCTTGACACTGTCCCTAACTAAGGCCCTGCTGCCGTCAATATCTAATGTCCTGACACTATCCTGAGGTAATTTCCGGACCCATCTCTTACCAAGCTCCTGAAACTGTCCCTAAGTAAGCCCTGACGCTGTCCCTAAGGGAGGCCCTAAGGCTGTCCCTAACAGAGGCCCTGAGAATGTCTTTAACAAAGCCCCTGAGGCTGATCCTACCAAGGCCCTTATGCTGCTCCTAAGTCATGCCCTGATACTATCCCTAGCTAAGGCTCTGACACTAGGCCTCACTCAAGCCCTGTCGCTCTCCCTAAGTCAGGCTCTGACGCTATCCCTACCTGAAGCCCTGACACTGGTCCTAAATTAGGCCCTGATGCCCTAAGTAACTAAGGTCTTGACACTATCCCTAGGTCATGCCCTGACACAATCCCTAGACCTTAACCTAACCTTGTCTTTAACTAATGTTGAGCTTCTTATGCTAAATAAATCCCTGATGCTGTTCCTAACTAAGGCCCTAAAATTAGTCCCGAGGCCGTGACCCTGGCCCTAACTGAGGCCTGGAGGCTCGTCCTAACTCAGGCCCTGACACTGTCCCTAACTAAGGCCCTGACACTACACCTAACTCAGTCCCTGACACTGTACCTAACAAAGGCTTTGATGCTAGTCCTAAGTCAGGCTGAGACACTGTCTCTAAGGCCCTGCTGCAGTCAATATCTAAAGTCCTGACATTATCCCGAGCTAATATCCTGACCCATGTCTTACCAAGGTCCTGAAACTGTCCCAAAGGAAGCCCTGACGCTGTCCCTAAGTGAGGCCCTGAGGCGGTCCCTAACAGAGGCCCTGAGAATGTCTTTAACGAAGACCCTAATGCTGATCCTACAGAGGCCCTTATACGGCTCCTAAGTCATGCCCTGACACTGCCCCTAACTCAGGCCCTAAAGATAGGCCTCACTTAGGCCCTGTTGCCGTACCTTAGTTAGGCTCTGACGCTGTCCGTACGTGAAGCCCTGGCACTGGTCCTGATGAAGGCCCTGACGCTGGTCCTAACTAAGGCCCTGATGCTCTCAATAACTAAGGTCTTCACCCTATCCCTAGCTCACATCCTGACACTACCACTGGCCTGGAACCTGACTCTGTCCCGAGCTAACGTCCTGCCCCTTATCCTCACCGAAGCCGTAATGCTCTCCCTAACTAAGGCCCAGACTAGTCCTAATTAAGGCCCTCACACTGTCCTTAACTAAGGCCCGGAATCTATCTCTAATATAGGCCTTGCTCCCGGTAATAACTAAAATCCGGACACTATCCTGAGCTAATATCCTGACCCATTTCTAACCAAGGTCCTGACACCGTCCCTAAGAAAGCCCTGTCGCTGTTCCTAAGTGAAGACCTGAGGCTGTCCGTAACTCAGTCCCTGAAGCTATGCCTAACTGAGGCCTTGACGCTGTGACTAACTCAGGCCCTGATCATGTCTGTAACTAAGACACTAATGCTGATGCAACAAAGGCCCTGATGCTGCTCCTACATCATGCCCTGACAGTGTCCCCAGCTATGGGCCTGACGCTAAGCCTCACTCAGGCCCTGTTGCTCTCCCAGAGTCAGGCACTGACGCTGTCCCTACCTGAAGCCCTGACACGGGTCCTAAATAAGGCCCTGATACTGTAACTAAGCTCTTGACACTATCCCTAGGTCATTTCCTGACACGATCCCTAAACTTGACCCTAACCCTGTCCCTAGCAAATGTCCTGCCTCTTATGCTAACTAAAACCCTTAGGCTGTGACTACCTCAGGCCCTGAATTTAGTCCCAAGGCCGTGATACTGTCCCTAACTAAGGCCCTAACATTATTCCTAACTCAGGCCCTGACACTGTACCTAACAGAGGCCCAGATGCTAGTACTAACTAAGGCCTTGACACTGTCCCTAACTAAGGCCCTGCTGCCATCAATATCTAATGTCCTGACACTATCCTGAGGTAATTTCCGGACCCATCTCTTACCAAGCTCCTGAAACTGTCCCTAAGTAAGCCCTGACGCTGTCCCTAAGGGAGGCCCTAAGGCTGTCCCTAACAGAGGCCCTGAGAATGTCTTTAACAAAGCCCCTGAGGCTGATCCTACCAAGGCCCTTATGCTGCTCCTAAGTCATGCCCTGATACTATCCCTAGCTAAGGCTCTGACACTAGGCCTCACTCAAGCCCTGTCGCTCTCCCTAAGTCAGGCTCTGACGCTATCCCTACCTGAAGCGCTGACACTGGTCCTAAATTAGGCCCTGATGCCCTAAGTAACTAAGGTCTTGACACTATCCCTAGGTCATGCCCTGACACAATCCCTAGACCTTAACCTAACCTTGTCTTTAACTAATGTTGAGCTTCTTATGCTAAATAAATCCCTGATGCTGTTCCTAACTAAGGCCCTAAAATTAGTCCCGAGGCCATGACCCTGGCCCTAACTGAGGCCTGGAGGCTCGTCCTAACTCAGGCCCTGACACTGTACCTAACAAAGGCTCTGATGCTAGTCCTAAGTCAGGCTGAGACACTGTCTCTAAGGCCCTGCTGCAGTCAATATCTAAAGTCCTGACATTATCCCGAGCTAATATCCTGACCCATGTCTTACCAAGGTCCTGAAACTGTCCCAAAGGAAGCCCTGACGCTGTCCCTAAGTGAGGCCCTGAGGCGGTCCCTAACAGAGGCCCTGAGAATGTCTTTAACGAAGACCCTAATGCTGATCCTACAGAGGCCCTTATACGGCTCCTAAGTCATGCCCTGACACTGTCCCTAACTCAGGCCCTAAAGATAGGCCTCACTTAGGCCCCGTTGCCGTACCTTAGTTAGGCTCTGACGCTGTCCGTACGAGAAGCCCTGGCACTGGTCCTGATGAAGGCCCTGACGCTGGTCCTAACTAAGGCCCTGATGCTCTCAATAACTAAGGTCTTCACCCTATCCCTAGCTCACATCCTGACACTACCACTGGCCTGGAACCTGACTCTGTCCCGAGCTAACGTCCTGCCCCTTATCCTCACCGAAGCCGTAATGCTCTCCCTAACTAAGGCCCAGACTAGTCCTAATTAATGCCCTGACAGTGTCCCTAAGTAAGGCCCAGAATCTATCTCTAATATAGGCCCTGCTGCCGGCAATAACTAAAATCCGGACACTATCCTGAGCTAATATCCTGACCCATTTCTAACCAAGGTCCTGACACCGTCCCTAAGAAAGCCCTGTCGCTGTTCCTAAGTGAAGACCTGAGGCTGTCCGTAACTCAGTCCCTGAAGCTATGCCTAACTGAGGCCTTGACGCTGTGACTAACTCAGGCCCTGATCATGTCTGTAACTAAGACACTAATGCTGATGCAACAAAGGCCCTGATACTGCTCCTACATCATGCCCTGACAGTGTCCCCAGCTATGGGCCTGACGCTAGGCCTCACTCAGGCCCTGTTGCTCTCCCAGAGTCAGGCACTGACGCTGTCCCTACCTGAAGCCCTGACACGGGTCCTAAATAAGGCCCTGATACTGTAACTAAGCTCTTGACACTATCCCTAGGTCATTTCCTGACACGATCCCTAAATTTTACCCTAACCCTGTCCCTAGCAAATGTCCTGCCTCTTATGCTAACTAAAGTCCTTAGACTGTGACTACCTCAGGCCCTGAATTTAGTCCCAAGGCCGTGATACTGTCCCTAACTAAGGCCCTAACACTATTCCTAACTCAGGCCCTGACACTGTACCTAACAGAGGCCCAGATGCTAGTACTAACTAAGGCCTTGACACTGTCCCTAACTAAGGCCCTGCTGCCGTCAATATCTAATGTCCTGACACTATCCTGAGGTAATTTCCGGACCCATCTCTTACCAAGCTCCTGAAACTGTCCCTAAGTAAGCCCTGACGCTCTCCCTAATGGTGGCCTTAAGGCTGTCCCAAACAGAGGCCCTGATAATGTCTTTAACAAAGCCCCTGAGGCTGATCCTACCAAGGCCCTTATGCTGCTCCTAAGTCATGCCCTGATACTATCCCTAGCTAAGGCTCTGACACTAGGCCTCACTCAAGCCCTGTCGCTCTCCCTAAGTCAGGCTCTGACGCTATCCCTACCTGAAGCCCTGACACTGGTCCTAAATTAGGCCCTGATGCCCTAAGTAACTAAGGTCTTGACACTATCCCTAGGTCATGCCCTGACACAATCCCTAGACCTTAACCTAACCTTGTCTTTAACTAATGTTGAGCTTCTTATGCTAAATAAATCCCTGATGCTGTTCCTAACTAAGGCCCTAAAATTAGTCCCGAGGCCATGACCCTGGCCCTAACTGAGGCCTGGAGGCTCGTCCTAACTCAGGCCCTGACACTGTACCTAACAAAGGCTCTGATGCTAGTCCTAAGTCAGGCTGAGACACTGTCTCTAAGGCCCTGCTGCAGTCAATATCTAAAGTCCTGACATTATCCCGAGCTAATATCCTGACCCATGTCTTACCAAGGTCCTGAAACTGTCCCAAAGGAAGCCCTGACGCTGTCCCTAAGTGAGGCCCTGAGGCGGTCCCTAACAGAGGCCCTGAGAATGTCTTTAACGAAGACCCTAATGCTGATCCTACAGAGGCCCTTATACAGCTCCTAAGTCATGCCCTGACACTGTCCCTAACTCAGGCCCTAAAGATAGGCCTCACTTAGGCCCCGTTGCCGTACCTTAGTTAGGCTCTGACGCTGTCCGTAAGAGAAGCCCTGACACTGGTCCTGATGAAGGCCCTGACGCTGGTCCTAACTAAGGCCCTGATGCTCTCAATAACTAAGGTCTTCACCCTATCCCTAGCTCACATCCTGACACTACCACTGGCCTGGAACCTGACTCTGTCCCGAGCTAACGTCCTGCCCCTTATCCTCACCGAAGCCGTAATGCTCTCCCTAACTAAGGCCCAGACTAGTCCTAATTAAGGCCCTGACACTGTCCCTAACTAAGGCCCGGAATCTATCTCTAATATAGGCCCTGTTGCCGGCAATAACTAAAATCCGGACACTATCCTGAGCTAATATCCTGACCCATTTCTAACCAAGGTCCTGACACCGTCCCTAAGAAAGCCCTGTCGCTGTTCCTAAGTGAAGACCTGAGGCTGTCCATAACTCAATCCCTGAAGCTATGCCTAACTGAGGCCTTGACGCTGTGACTAACTCAGGCCCTGATCATGTCTGTAACTAAGACACTAATGCTGATGCAACAAAGGCCCTGATGCTGCTCCTACATCATGCCCTGACAGTGTCCCCAGCTATGGGCCTGACGCTAGGCCTCACTCAGGCCCTGTTGCTCTCCCAGAGTCAGGCACTGACGCTGTCCCTACCTGAAGCCCTGACACGGGTCCTAAATAAGGCCCTGATACTGTAACTAAGCTCTTGACACTATCCCTAGGTCATTTCCTGACACGATCCCTAAACTTTACCCTAACCCTGTCCCTAGCAAATGTCCTGCCTCTTATGCTAACTAAAGCCCTTAGGCTGTGACTACCTCAGGCCCTGAATTTAGTCCCAAGGCCGTGATACTGTCCCTAACTAAGGCCCTAACACTATTCCTAACTCAGGCCCTGACACTGTACCTAACAAAGGCCCAGATGCTAGTACTAACTAAGGCCTTGACACTGTCCCTAACTAAGGCCCTGCTGCCATCAATATCTAATGTCCTGACACTATCCTGAGGTAATTTCCGGACCCATCTCTTACCAAGCTCCTGAAACTGTCCCTAAGTAAGCCCTGACGCTCTCCCTAATGGTGGCCTTAAGGCTGTCCCAAACAGAGGCCCTGATAATGTCTTTAACAAAGCCCCTGAGGCTGATCCTACCAAGGCCCTTATGCTGCTCCTAAGTCATGCCCTGATACTATCCCTAGCTAAGGCTCTGACACTAGGCCTCACTCAAGCCCTGTCGCTCTCCCTAAGTCAGGCTCTGACGCTATCCCTACCTGAAGCCCTGACACTGGTCCTAAATTAGGCCCTGATGCCCTAAGTAACTAAGGTCTTGACACTATCCCTAGGTCATGCCCTGACACAATCCCTAGACCTTAACCTAACCTTGTCTTTAACTAATGTTGAGCTTCTTATGCTAAATAAATCCCTGATGCTGTTCCTAACTAAGGCCCTAAAATTAGTCCCGAGGCCATGACCCTGGCCCTAACTGAGGCCTGGAGGCTCGTCCTAACTCAGGCCCTGACACTGTACCTAACAAAGGCTCTGATGCTAGTCCTAAGTCAGGCTGAGACACTGTCTCTAAGGCCCTGCTGCAGTCAATATCTAAAGTCCTGACATTATCCCGAGCTAATATCCTGACCCATGTCTTACCAAGGTCCTGAAACTGTCCCAAAGGAAGCCCTGACGCTGTCCCTAAGTGAGGCCCTGAGGCGGTCCCTAACAGAGGCCCTGAGAATGTCTTTAACGAAGACCCTAATGCTGATCCTACAGAGGCCCTTATACAGCTCCTAAGTCATGCCCTGACACTGTCCCTAACTCAGGCCCTAAAGATAGGCCTCACTTAGGCCCCGTTGCCGTACCTTAGTTAGGCTCTGACGCTGTCCGTAAGAGAAGCCCTGACACTGGTCCTGATGAAGGCCCTGACGCTGGTCCTAACTAAGGCCCTGATGCTCTCAATAACTAAGGTCTTCACCCTATCCCTAGCTCACATCCTGACACTACCACTGGCCTGGAACCTGACTCTGTCCCGAGCTAACGTCCTGCCCCTTATCCTCACCGAAGCCGTAATGCTCTCCCTAACTAAGGCCCAGACTAGTCCTAATTAAGGCCCTGACACTGTCCCTAACTAAGGCCCGGAATCTATCTCTAATATAGGCCCTGTTGCCGGCAATAACTAAAATCCGGACACTATCCTGAGCTAATATCCTGACCCATTTCTAACCAAGGTCCTGACACCGTCCCTAAGAAAGCCCTGTCGCTGTTCCTAAGTGAAGACCTGAGGCTGTCCGTAACTCAGTCCCTGAAGCTATGCCTAACTGAGGCCTTGACGCTGTGACTAACTCAGGCCCTGATCATGTCTGTAACTAAGACACTAATGCTGATGCAACAAAGGCCCTGATACTGCTCCTACATCATGCCCTGACAGTGTCCCCAGCTATGGGCCTGACGCTAGGCCTCACTCAGGCCCTGTTGCTCTCCCAGAGTCAGGCACTGACGCTGTCCCTACCTGAAGCCCTGACACGGGTCCTAAATAAGGCCCTGATACTGTAACTAAGCTCTTGACACTATCCCTAGGTCATTTCCTGACACGATCCCTAAACTTTACCCTAACCCTGTCCCTAGCAAATGTCCTGCCTCTTATGCTAACTAAAGCCCTTAGGCTGTGACTACCTCAGGCCCTGAATTTAGTCCCAAGGCCGTGATACTGTCCCTAACTAAGGCCCTAACACTATTCCTAACTCAGGCCCTGACACTGTACCTAACAGAGGCCCAGATGCTAGTACTAACTAAGGCCTTGACACTGTCCCTAACTAAGGCCCTGCTGCCATCAATATCTAATGTCCTGACACTATCCTGAGGTAATTTCCGGACCCATCTCTTACCAAGCTCTTGAAACTGTCCCTAAGTAAGCCCTGACGCTCTCCCTAATGGTGGCCTTAAGGCTGTCCCAAACAGAGGCCCTGATAATGTCTTTAACAAAGCCCCTGAGGCTGATCCTACCAAGGCCCTTATGCTGCTCCTAAGTCATGCCCTGATACTATCCCTAGCTAAGGCTCTGACACTAGGCCTCACTCAAGCCCTGTCGCTCTCCCTAAGTCAGGCTCTGACGCTATCCCTACCTGAAGCCCTGACACTGGTCCTAAATTAGGCCCTGATGCCCTAAGTAACTAAGGTCTTGACACTATCCCTAGGTCATGCCCTGACACAATCCCTAGACCTTAACCTAACCTTGTCTTTAACTAATGTTGAGCTTCTTATGCTAAATAAATCCCTGATGCTGTTCCTAACTAAGGCCCTAAAATTAGTCCCGAGGCCGTGACCCTGGCCCTAACTGAGGCCTGGAGGCTCGTCCTAACTCAGGCCCTGACACTACACCTAACTCAGTCCCTGACACTGTACCTAACAAAGGCTCTGATGCTAGTCCTAAGTCAGGCTGAGACACTGTCTCTAAGGCCCTGCTGCAGTCAATATCTAAAGTCCTGACATTATCCCGAGCTAATATCCTGACCCATGTCTTACCAAGGTCCTGAAACTGTCCCAAAGGAAGCCCTGAGGCTGTCCCTAAGTGAGGCCCTGAGGCGGTCCCTAACAGAGGCCCTGAGAATGTCTTTAACGAAGACCCTAATGCTGATCCTACAGAGGCCCTTATACGGCTCCTAAGTCATGCCCTGACACTGCCCCTAACTCAGGCCCTAAAGATAGGCCTCACTTAGGCCCTGTTGCCGTACCTTAGTTAGGCTCTGACGCTGTCCGTACGTGAAGCCCTGGCACTGGTCCTGATGAAGGCCCTGACGCTGGTCCTAACTAAGGCCCTGATGCTCTCAATAACTAAGGTCTTCACCCTATCCCTAGCTCACATCCTGACACTACCACTGGCCTGGAACCTGACTCTGTCCCGAGCTAACGTCCTGCCCCTTATCCTCACCGAAGCCGTAATGCTCTCCCTAACTAAGGCCCAGACTAGTCCTATTTAAAGCCCTGACACTGTCCTTAACTAAGGCCCGGAATCTATCTCTAATATAGGCCTTGCTGCCGGTAATAACTAAAATCCGGACACTATCCTGAGCTAATATCCTGACCCATTTCTAACCAAGGTCCTGACACCGTCCCTAAGAAAGCCCTGTCGCTGTTCCTAAGTGAAGACCTGAGGCTGTCCGTAACTCAGTCCCTGAAGCTATGCCTAACTGAGGCCTTGACGCTGTGACTAACTCAGGCCCTGATCATGTCTGTAACTAAGACACTAATGCTGATGCAACAAAGGCCCTGATGCTGCTCCTACATCATGCCCTGACAGTGTCCCCAGCTATGGGCCTGACGCTAAGCCTCACTCAGGCCCTGTTGCTCTCCCAGAGTCAGGCACTGATGCTGTCCCTACCTGAAGCCCTGACACGGGTCCTAAATAAGGCCCTGATACTGTAACTAAGCTCTTGACACTATCCCTAGGTCATTTCCTGACACAATCCCTAAACTTTACCCTAACCCTGTCCCTAGCAAATGTCCTGCCTCTTATGCTAACTAAAGCCCTTAGGCTGTGACTACCTCAGGCCCTGAATTTAGTCCCAAGGCCGTGATACTGTCCCTAACTAAGGCCCTAACACTATTCCTAACTCAGGCCCTGACACTGTACCTAACAGAGGCCCAGATGCTAGTACTAACTAAGGCCTTGACACTGTCCCTAACTAAGGCCCTGCTGCCATCAATATCTAATGTCCTGACACTATCCTGAGGTAATTTCCGGACCCATCTCTTACCAACCTCCTGAAACTGTCCCTAAGTAAGCCCTGACGCTGTCCCTAAGGGAGGCCCTAAGGCTGTCCCTAACAGAGGCCCTGAGAATGTCTTTAACAAAGCCCCTGAGGCTGATCCTACCAAGGCCCTTATGCTGCTCCTAAGTCATGCCCTGATACTATCCCTAGCTAAGGCTCTGACACTAGGCCTCACTCAAGCCCTGTCGCTCTCCCTAAGTCAGGCTCTGACGCTATCCCTACCTGAAGCCCTGACACTGGTCCTAAATTAGACCCTGATGCCCTAAGTAACTAAGGTCTTGACACTATCCCTAGGTCATGCCCTGACACAATCCCTAGACCTTAACCTAACCTTGTCTTTAACTAATGTTGAGCTTCTTATGCTAAATAAATCCCTGATGCTGTTCCTAACTAAGGCCCTAAAATTAGACCCGAGGCCGTGACCCTGGCCCTAACTGAGGCCTGGAGGCTCGTCCTAACTCAGGCCCTGACACTGTCCCTAACTAAGGCCCTGACACTACACCTAACTCAGTCCCTGACACTGTACCTAACAAAGGCTCTGATGCTCGTCCTAAGTCAGGCTGAGACACTGTCTCTAAGGCCCTGCTGCAGTCAATATCTAAATTCCTGACATTATCCCGAGCTAATATCCTGACCCATGTCTTACCAAGGTCCTGAAACTGTCCCAAAGTAAGCCCTGACGCTGTCCCTAAGTGAGGCCCTGAGGCGGTCCCTAACAGAGGCCCTGAGAATGTCTTTAACGAAGACCCTAATGCTGATCCTACAGAGGGCCTTATACGGCTCCTAAGTCATGCCCTGACACTGCCCCTAACTCAGGCCCTAAAGATAGGCCTCACTTAGGCCCCGTTGCCGTACCTTAGTTAGGCTCTGACGCTGTCCGTACGTGAAGCCCTGGCACTGGTCCTGATGAAGGCCCTGACGCTGGTCCTAACTAAGGCCCTGATGCTCTCAATAACTAAGGTCTTCACCCTATCCCTAGCTCACATCCTGACACTACCACTGGCCTGGAACCTGACTCTGTCCCGAGCTAACGTCCTGCCCCTTATCCTCACCGAAGCCGTAATGCTCTCCCTAACTAAGGCCCAGACTAGTCCTAATTAAGGCCCTGACACTGTCCTTAACTAAGGCCCGGAATCTATCTCTAATATAGGCCTTGCTGCCGGTAATAACTAAAATCCGGACACTATCCTGAGCTAATATCCTGACCCATTTCTAACCAAGGTCCTGACACCGTCCCTAAGAAAGCCCTGTCGCTGTTCCTAAGTGAAGACCTGAGGCTGTCCGTAACTCAGTCCCTGAAGCTATGCCTAACTGAGGCCTTGACGCTGTGACTAACTCAGGCCCTGATCATGTCTGTAACTAAGACACTAATGCTGATGCAACAAAGGCCCTGATGCTGCTCCTACATCATGCCCTGACAGTGTCCCCAGCTATGGGCCTGACGCTAAGCCTCACTCAGGCCCTGTTGCTCTCCCAGAGTCAGGCACTGACGCTGTCCCTACCTGAAGCCCTGACACGGGTCCTAAATAAGGCCCTGATACTGTAACTAAGCTCTTGACACTATCCCTAGGTCATTTCCTGACACGATCCCTAAACTTTACCCTAACCCTGTCCCTAGCAAATGTCCTGCCTCTTATGCTAACTAAAGTCCTTAGACTGTGACTACCTCAGGCCCTGAATTTAGTCCCAAGGCCGTGATACTGTCCCTAACTAAGGCCCTAACACTATTCCTAACTCAGGCCCTGACACCGTACCTAACAGTGGCCCAGATGCTAGTACTAACTAAGGCCTTGACACTGTCCCTAACTAAGGCCCTGCTGCCATCAATATCTAATGTCCTGACACTATCCTGAGGTAATTTCCGGACCCATCTCTTACCAAGCTCCTGAAACTGTCCCTAAGTAAGCCCTGACGCTGTCCCTAAGGGAGGCCCTAAGGCTGTCCCTAACAGAGGCCCTGAGAATGTCTTTAACAAAGCCCCTGAGGCTGATCCTACCAAGGCCCTTATGCTGCTCCTAAGTCATGCCCTGATACTATCCCTAGCTAAGGCTCTGACACTAGGCCTCACTCAAGCCCTGTCGCTCTCCCTAAGTCAGGCTCTGACGCTATCCCTACCTGAAGCCCTGACACTGGTCCTAAATTAGGCTCTGATGCCCTAAGTAACTAAGGTCTTGACACTATCCCTAGGTCATGCCCTGACACAATCCCTAGACCTTAACCTAACCTTGTCTTTAACTAATGTTGAGCTTCTTATGCTAAATAAATCCCTGATGCTGTTCCTAACTAAGGCCCTAAAATTAGTCCCGAGGCCGTGACCCTGGCCCTAACTGAGGCCTGGAGGCTCGTCCTAACTCAGGCCCTGACACTGTACCTAACAAAGGCTCTGATGCTAGTCCTAAGTCAGGCTGAGACACTGTCTCTAAGGCCCTGCTGCAGTCAATATCTAAAGTCCTGACATTATCCCGAGCTAATATCCTGACCCATGTCTTACCAAGGTCCTGAAACTGTCCCAAAGGAAGCCCTGACGCTGTCCCTAAGTGAGGCCCTGAGGCGGTCCCTAACAGAGGCCCTGAGAATGTCTTTAACGAAGACCCTAATGCTGATCCTACAGAGGCCCTTATACGGCTCCTAAGTCATGCCCTGACACTGCCCCTAACTCAGGCCCTAAAGATAGGCCTCACTTAGGCCCTGTTGCCGTACCTTAGTTAGGCTCTGACGCTGTCCGTACGTGAAGCCCTGGCACTGGTCCTGATGAAGGCCCTGACGCTGGTCCTAACTAAGGCCCTGATGCTCTCAATAACTAAGGTCTTCACCCTATCCCTAGCTCACATCCTGACACTACCACTGGCCTGGAACCTGACTCTGTCCCGAGCTAACGTCCTGCCCCTTATCCTCACCGAAGCCGTAATGCTCTCCCTAACTAAGGCCCAGACTAGTCCTAATTAAGGCCCTGACACTGTCCTTAACTAAGGCCCGGAATCTATCTCTAATATAGGCCTTGCTGCCGGTAATAACTAAAATCCGGACACTATCCTGAGCTAATATCCTGACCCATTTCTAACCAAGGTCCTGACACCGTCCCTAAGAAAGCCCTGTCGCTGTTCCTAAGTGAAGACCTGAGGCTGTCCGTAACTCAGTCCCTGAAGCTATGCCTAACTGAGGCCTTGACGCTGTGACTAACTCAGGCCCTGATCATGTCTGTAACTAAGACACTAATGCTGATGTAACAAAGGCCCTGATGCTGCTCCTACATCATGCCCTGACAGTGTCCCCAGCTATGGGCCTGACGCTAGGCCTCACTCAGGCCCTGTTGCTCTCCCAGAGTCAGGCACTGACGCTGTCCCTACCTGAAGCCCTGACACGGGTCCTAAATAAGGCCCTGATACTGTAACTAAGCTCTTGACACTATCCCTAGGTCATTTCCTGACACGATCCCTAAACTTGACCCTAACCCTGTCCCTAGCAAATGTCCTGCCTCTTATGCTAACTAAAGTCCTTAGACTGTGACTACCTCAGGCCCTGAATTTAGTCCCAAGGCCGTGATACTGTCCCTAACTAAGGCCCTAACACTATTCCTAACTCAGGCCCTGACACCGTACCTAACAGTGGCCCAGATGCTAGTACTAACTAAGGCCTTGACACTGTCCCTAACTAAGGCCCTGCTGCCATCAATATCTAATGTCCTGACACTATCCTGAGGTAATTTCCGGACCCATCTCTTACCAAGCTCCTGAAACTGTCCCTAAGTAAGCCCTGACGCTGTCCCTAAGGGAGGCCCTAAGGCTGTCCCTAACAGAGGCCCTGAGAATGTCTTTAACAAAGCCCCTGAGGCTGATCCTACCAAGGCCCTTATGCTGCTCCTAAGTCATGCCCTGATACTATCCCTAGCTAAGGCTCTGACACTAGGCCTCACTCAAGCCCTGTCGCTCTCCCTAAGTCAGGCTCTGACGCTATCCCTACCTGAAGCCCTGACACTGGTCCTAAATTAGGCCCTGATGCCCTAAGTAACTAAGGTCTTGACACTATCCCTAGGTCATGCCCTGACACAATCCCTAGACCTTAACCTAACCTTGTCTTTAACTAATGTTGAGCTTCTTATGCTAAATAAATCCCTGATGCTGTTCCTAACTAAGGCCCTAAAATTAGTCCCGAGGCCATGACCCTGGCCCTAACTGAGGCCTGGAGGCTCGTCCTAACTCAGGCCCTGACACTGTACCTAACAAAGGCTCTGATGCTAGTCCTAAGTCAGGCTGAGACACTGTCTCTAAGGCCCTGCTGCAGTCAATATCTAAAGTCCTGACATTATCCCGAGCTAATATCCTGACCCATGTCTTACCAAGGTCCTGAAACTGTCCCAAAGGAAGCCCTGACGCTGTCCCTAAGTGAGGCCCTGAGGCGGTCCCTAACAGAGGCCCTGAGAATGTCTTTAACGAAGACCCTAATGCTGATCCTACAGAGGCCCTTATACGGCTCCTAAGTCATGCCCTGACACTGTCCCTAACTCAGGCCCTAAAGATAGGCCTCACTTAGGCCCCGTTGCCGTACCTTAGTTAGGCTCTGACGCTGTCCGTACGAGAAGCCCTGGCACTGGTCCTGATGAAGGCCCTGACGCTGGTCCTAACTAAGGCCCTGATGCTCTCAATAACTAAGGTCTTCACCCTATCCCTAGCTCACATCCTGACACTACCACTGGCCTGGAACCTGACTCTGTCCCGAGCTAACGTCCTGCCCCTTATCCTCACCGAAGCCGTAATGCTCTCCCTAACTAAGGCCCAGACTAGTCCTAATTAAGGCCCTGACACTGTCCCTAACTAAGGCCCGGAATCTATCTCTAATATAGGCCCTGCTGCCGGCAATAACTAAAATCCGGACACTATCCTGAGCTAATATCCTGACCCATTTCTAACCAAGGTCCTGACACCGTCCCTAAGAAAGCCCTGTCGCTGTTCCTAAGTGAAGACCTGAGGCTGTCCGTAACTCAGTCCCTGAAGCTATGCCTAACTGAGGCCTTGACGCTGTGACTAACTCAGGCCCTGATCATGTCTGTAACTAAGACACTAATGCTGATGCAACAAAGGCCCTGATACTGCTCCTACATCATGCCCTGACAGTGTCCCCAGCTATGGGCCTGACGCTAGGCCTCACTCAGGCCCTGTTGCTCTCCCAGAGTCAGGCACTGACGCTGTCCCTACCTGAAGCCCTGACACGGGTCCTAAATAAGGCCCTGATACTGTAACTAAGCTCTTGACACTATCCCTAGGTCATTTCCTGACACGATCCCTAAACTTTACCCTAACCCTGTCCCTAGCAAATGTCCTGCCTCTTATGCTAACTAAAGCCCTTAGGCTGTGACTACCTCAGGCCCTGAATTTAGTCCCAAGGCCGTGATACTGTCCCTAACTAAGGCCCTAACACTATTCCTAACTCAGGCCCTGACACTGTACCTAACAGAGGCCCAGAGGCTAGTACTAACTAAGGTCTTGACACTGTCCCTAACTAGGGCCCTGCTGCCGTCAATATCTAATGTCCTGACACTATCCTGAGGTAATTTCCGGACCCATCTCTTACCAAGCTCCTGAAACTGTCCCTAAGTAAGCCCTGACGCTGTCCCTAAGGGAGGCCCTAAGGCTGTCCCTAACAGAGGCCCTGAGAATGTCTTTAACAAAGCCCCTGAGGCTGATCCTACCAAGGCCCTTGTGCTGTTCCTAAGTCATGCCCTGATACTATCCCTAGCTAAGGCTCTGATACTAGGCCTCACTCAAGCCCTGTCGCTCTCCCTAAGTCAGGCTCTGACGCTATCCCTACCTGAAGCCCTGACACTGGTCCTAAATTAGGCCCTGATGCCCTAAGTAACTAAGGTCTTGACACTATCCCTAGGTCATGCCCTGACACAATCCCTAGACCTTAACCTAACCTTGTCTTTAACTAATGTTGAGCTTCTTATGCTAAATAAATCCCTGATGCTGTTCCTAACTAAGGCCCTAAAATTAGACCCGAGGCCGTGACCCTGGCCCTAACTGAGGCCTGGAGGCTCGTCCTAACTCAGGCCCTGACACTGTCCCTAACTAAGGCCCTGACACTACACCTAACTCAGTCCCTGACACTGTACCTAACAAAGGCTCTGATGCTCGTCCTAAGTCAGGCTGAGACACTGTCTCTAAGGCCCTGCTGCAGTCAATATCTAAAGTCCTGACATTATCCCGAGCTATTATCCTGACCCATGTCTTACCAAGGTCCTGAAACTGTCCCAAAGTAAGCCCTGACGCTGTCCCTAAGTGAGGCCCTGAGGCGGTCCCTAACAGAGGCCCTGAGAATGTCTTTAACGAAGACCCTAATGCTGATCCTACAGAGGGCCTTATACGGCTCCTAAGTCATGCCCTGACACTGCCCCTATCTCAGGCCCTAAAGATAGGCCTCACTTAGGCCCCGTTGCCGTACCTTAGTTAGGCTCTGACGCTGTCCGTACGTGAAGCCCTGGCACTGGTCCTGATGAAGGCCCTGACGCTGGTCCTAACTAAGGCCCTGATGCTCTCAATAACTAAGGTCTTCACCCTATCCCTAGCTCACATCCTGACACTACCACTGGCCTGGAACCTGACTCTGTCCCGAGCTAACGTCCTGCCCCTTATCCTCACCGAAGCCGTAATGCTCTCCCTAACTAAGGCCCAGACTAGTCCTAATTAAGGCCCTGACACTGTCCCTAACTAAGGCCCGGAATCTATCTCTAATATAGGCCCTGTTGCCGGCAATAACTAAAATCCGGACACTATCCTGAGCTAATATCCTGACCCATTTCTAACCAAGGTCCTGACACCGTCCCTAAGAAAGCCCTGTCGCTGTTCCTAAGTGAAGACCTGAGGCTGTCCGTAACTCAGTCCCTGAAGCTATGCCTAACTGAGGCCTTGACGCTGTGACTAACTCAGGCCCTGATCATGTCTGTAACTAAGACACTAATGCTGATGCAACAAAGGCCCTGATACTGCTCCTACATCATGCCCTGACAGTGTCCCCAGCTATGGGCCTGACGCTAGGCCTCACTCAGGCCCTGTTGCTCTCCCAGAGTCAGGCACTGACGCTGTCCCTACCTGAAGCCCTGACATGGGTCCTAAATAAGGCCCTGATACTGTAACTAAGCTCTTGACACTATCCCTAGGTCATTTCCTGACACGATCCCTAAACTTTACCCTAACCCTGTCCCTAGCAAATGTCCTGCCTCTTATGCTAACTAAAGCCCTTAGGCTGTGACTACCTCAGGCCCTGAATTTAGTCCCAAGGCCGTGATACTGTCCCTAACTAAGGCCCTAACACTATTCCTAACTCAGGCCCTGACACTGTACCTAACAGAGGCCCAGATGCTAGTACTAACTAAGGTCTTGACACTGTCCCTAACTAGGGCCCTGCTGCCGTCAATATCTAATGTCCTGACACTATCCTGAGGTAATTTCCGGACCCATCTCTTACCAAGCTCCTGAAACTGTCCCTAAGTAAGCCCTGACGCTGTCCCTAAGGGAGGCCCTAAGGCTGTCCCTAACAGAGGCCCTGAGAATGTCTTTAACAAAGCCCCTGAGGCTGATCCTACCAAGGCCCTTGTGCTGTTCCTAAGTCATGCCCTGATACTATCCCTAGCTAAGGCTCTGATACTAGGCCTCACTCAAGCCCTGTCGCTCTCCCTAAGTCAGGCTCTGACGCTATCCCTACCTGAAGCCCTGACACTGGTCCTAAATTAGGCCGTGATGCCCTAAGTAACTAAGGTCTTGACACTATCCCTAGGTCATGCCCTGACACAATCCCTAGACCTTAACCTAACCTTGTCTTTAACTAATGTTGAGCTTCTTATGCTAAATAAATCCCTGATGCTGTTCCTAACTAAGGCCCTAAAATTAGATCCGAGGCCGTGACCCTGGCCCTAACTGAGGCCTGGAGGCTCGTCCTAACTCAGGCCCTGACACTGTCCCTAACTAAGGCCCTGACACTACACCTAACTCAGTCCCTGACACTGTACCTAACAAAGGCTCTGATGCTAGTCCTAAGTCAGGCTGAGACACTGTCTCTAAGGCCCTGCTGCAGTCAATATCTAAAGTCCTGACATTATCCCGAGCTATTATCCTGACCCATGTCTTACCAAGGTCCTGAAACTGTCCCAAAGTAAGCCCTGACGCTGTCCCTAAGTGAGGCCCTGAGGCGGTCCCTAACAGAGGCCCTGAGAATGTCTTTAACGAAGACCCTAATGCTGATCCTACAGAGGGCCTTATACGGCTCCTAAGTCATGCCCTGACACTGCCCCTATCTCAGGCCCTAAAGATAGGCCTCACTTAGGCCCCGTTGCCGTACCTTAGTTAGGCTCTGACGCTGTCCGTACGTGAAGCCCTGGCACTGGTCCTGATGAAGGCCCTGACGCTGGTCCTAACTAAGGCCCTGATGCTCTCAATAACTAAGGTCTTCACCCTATCCCTAGCTCACATCCTGACACTACCACTGGCCTGGAACCTGACTCTGTCCCGAGCTAACGTCCTGCCCCTTATCCTCACCGAAGCCGTAATGCTCTCCCTAACTAAGGCCCAGACTAGTCCTAATTAAGGCCCTGACACTGTCCTTAACTAAGGCCCGGAATCTATCTCTAATATAGGCCTTGCTGCCGGTAATAACTAAAATCCGGACACTATCCTGAGCTAATATCCTGACCCATTTCTAACCAAGGTCCTGACACCGTCCCTAAGAAAGCCCTGTCGCTGTTCCTAAGTGAAGACCTGAGGCTGTCCGTAACTCAGTCCCTGAAGCTATGCCTAACTGAGGCCTTGACGCTGTGACTAACTCAGGCCCTGATCATGTCTGTAACTAAGACACTAATGCTGATGCAACAAAGGCCCTGATGCTGCTCCTACATCATGCCCTGACAGTGTCCCCACCCAGCTATGGGCCTGACGCTAAGCCTCACTCAGGCCCTGTTGCTCTCCCAGAGTCAGGCACTGACGCTGTCCCTACCTGAAGCCCTGACACGGGTCCTAAATAAGGCCCTGATACTGTAACTAAGCTCTTGACACTATCCCTAGGTCATTTCCTGACACGATCCCTAAACTTGACCCTAACCCTGTCCCTAGCAAATGTCCTGCCTCTTATGCTAACTAAAGTCCTTAGACTGTGACTACCTCAGGCCCTGAATTTAGTCCCAAGGCCGTGATACTGTCCCTAACTAAGGCCCTAACACTATTCCTAACTCAGGCCCTGACACCGTACCTAACAGTGGCCCAGATGCTAGTACTAACTAAGGCCTTGACACTGTCCCTAACTAAGGCCCTGCTGCCATCAATATCTAATGTCCTGACACTATCCTGAGGTAATTTCCGGACCCATCTCTTACCAAGCTCCTGAAACTGTCCCTAAGTAAGCCCTGACGCTGTCCCTAAGGGAGGCCCTAAGGCTGTCCCTAACAGAGGCCCTGAGAATGTCTTTAACAAAGCCCCTGAGGCTGATCCTACCAAGGCCCTTATGCTGCTCCTAAGTCATGCCCTGATACTATCCCTAGCTAAGGCTCTGACACTAGGCCTCACTCAAGCCCTGTCGCTCTCCCTAAGTCAGGCTCTGACGCTATCCCTACCTGAAGCCCTGACACTGGTCCTAAATTAGGCCCTGATGCCCTAAGTAACTAAGGTCTTGACACTATCCCTAGGTCATGCCCTGACACAATCCCTAGACCTTAACCTAACCTTGTCTTTAACTAATGTTGAGCTTCTTATGCTAAATAAATCCCTGATGCTGTTCCTAACTAAGGCCCTAAAATTAGTCCCGAGGCCATGACCCTGGCCCTAACTGAGGCCTGGAGGCTCGTCCTAACTCAGGCCCTGACACTGTACCTAACAAAGGCTCTGATGCTAGTCCTAAGTCAGGCTGAGACACTGTCTCTAAGGCCCTGCTGCAGTCAATATCTAAAGTCCTGACATTATCCCGAGCTAATATCCTGACCCATGTCTTACCAAGGTCCTGAAACTGTCCCAAAGGAAGCCCTGACGCTGTCCCTAAGTGAGGCCCTGAGGCGGTCCCTAACAGAGGCCCTGAGAATGTCTTTAACGAAGACCCTAATGCTGATCCTACAGAGGCCCTTATACGGCTCCTAAGTCATGCCCTGACACTGCCCCTAACTCAGGCCCTAAAGATAGGCCTCACTTAGGCCCTGTTGCCGTACCTTAGTTAGGCTCTGACGCTGTCCGTACGAGAAGCCCTGGCACTGGTCCTGATGAAGGCCCTGACGCTGGTCCTAACTAAGGCCCTGATGCTCTCAATAACTAAGGTCTTCACCCTATCCCTAGCTCACATCCTGACACTACCACTGGCCTGGAACCTGACTCTGTCCCGAGCTAACGTCCTGCCCCTTATCCTCACCGAAGCCGTAATGCTCTCCCTAACTAAGGCCCAGACTAGTCCTAATTAAGGCCCTGACACTGTCCTTAACTAAGGCCCGGAATCTATCTCTAATATAGGCCTTGCTGCCGGTAATAACTAAAATCCGGACACTATCCTGAGCTAATATCCTGACCCATTTCTAACCAAGGTCCTGACACCGTCCCTAAGAAAGCCCTGTCGCTGTTCCTAAGTGAAGACCTGAGGCTGTCCGTAACTCAGTCCCTGAAGCTATGCCTAACTGAGGCCTTGACGCTGTGACTAACTCAGGCCCTGATCATGTCTGTAACTAAGACACTAATGCTGATGCAACAAAGGCCCTGATGCTGCTCCTACATCATGCCCTGACAGTGTCCCCAGCTATGGGCCTGACGCTAAGCCTCACTCAGGCCCTGTTGCTCTCCCAGAGTCAGGCACTGACGCTGTCCCTACCTGAAGCCCTGACACGGGTCCTAAATAAGGCCCTGATACTGTAACTAAGCTCTTGACACTATCCCTAGGTCATTTCCTGACAGGATCCCTAAACTTTACCCTAACCCTGCCCCTAGCAAATGTCCTGCCTCTTATGCTAACTAAAGCCCTTAGGCTGTGACTACCTCAGGCCCTGAATTTAGTCCCAAGGCCGTGATACTGTCCCTAACTAAGGCCCTAACACTATTCCTAACTCAGGCCCTGACACTGTACCTAACAGAGGCCCAGATGCTAGTACTAACTAAGGCCTTGACACTGTCCCTAACTAAGGCCCTGCTGCCATCAATATCTAATGTCCTGACACTATCCTGAGGTAATTTCCGGACCCATCTCTTACCAAGCTCCTGAAACTGTCCCTAAGTAAGCCCTGACGCTGTCCCTAAGGGAGGCCCTAAGGCTGTCCCTAACAGAGGCCCTGAGAATGTCTTTAACAAAGCCCCTGAGGCTGATCCTACCAAGGCCCTTATGCTGCTCCTAAGTCATGCCCTGATACTATCCCTAGCTAAGGCTCTGACACTAGGCCTCACTCAAGCCCTGTCGCTCTCCCTAAGTCAGGCTCTGACGCTATCCCTACCTGAAACCCTGACACTGGTCCTAAATTAGGCCCTGATGCCCTAAGTAACTAAGGTCTTGACACTATCCCTAGGTCATGCCCTGACACAATCCCTAGACCTTAACCTAACCTTGTCTTTAACTAATGTTGAGCTTCTTATGCTAAATAAATCCCTGATGCTGTTCCTAAGTAAGACCCTAAAATTAGACCCGAGGCCGTGACCCTGGCCCTAACTGAGGCCTGGAGGCTCGTCCTAACTCAGGCCCTGACACTACACCTAACTCAGTCCCTGACACTGTACCTAACAAAGGCTCTGATGCTAGTCCTAAGTCAGGCTGAGACACTGTCTCTAAGGCCCTGCTGCAGTCAATATCTAAAGTCCTGACATTATCCCGAGCTAATATCCTGACCCATGTCTTACCAAGGTCCTGAAACTGTCCCAAAGGAAGCCCTGACGCTGTCCCTAAGTGAAGCCCTGAGGCGGTCCCTAACAGAGGCCCTGAGAATGTCTTTAACGAAGACCCTAATGCTGATCCTACAGAGGCCCTTATACGGCTCCTAAGTCATGCCCTGACACTGTCCCTAACTCAGGCCCTAAAGATAGGCCTCACTTAGGCCCCGTTGCCGTACCTTAGTTAGGCTCTGACGCTGTCCGTAAGTGAAGCCCTGACACTGGTCCTGATGAAGGCCCTGACGCTGGTCCTAACTAAGGCCCTGATGCTCTCAATAACTAAGGTCTTCACCCTATCCCTAGCTCACATCCTGACACTACCACTGGCCTGGAACCTGACTCTGTCCCGAGCTAACGTCCTGCCCCTTATCCTCACCGAAGCCGTAATGCTCTCCCTAACTAAGGCCCAGACTAGTCCTAATTAAGGCCCTGACACTGTCCCTAACTAAGGCCCGGAATCTATCTCTAATATAGGCCCTGCTGCCGGCAATAACTAAAATCCGGACACTATCCTGAGCTAATATCCTGACCCATTTCTAACCAAGGTCCTGACACCGTCCCTAAGAAAGCCCTGTCGCTGTTCCTAAGTGAAGACCTGAGGCTGTCCGTAACTCAGTCCCTGAAGCTATGCCTAACTGAGGCCTTGACGCTGTGACTAACTCAGGCCCTGATCATGTCTGTAACTAAGACACTAATGCTGATGCAACAAAGGCCCTGATACTGCTCCTACATCATGCCCTGACAGTGTCCCCAGCTATGGGCCTGACGCTAGGCCTCACTCAGGCCCTGTTGCTCTCCCAGAGTCAGGCACTGACGCTGTCCCTACCTGAAGCCCTGACACGGGTCCTAAATAAGGCCCTGATACTGTAACTAAGCTCTTGACACTATCCCTAGGTCATTTCCTGACACGATCCCTAAACTTTACCCTAACCCTGTCCCTAGCAAATGTCCTGCCTCTTATGCTAACTAAAGCCCTTAGGCTGTGACTACCTCAGGCCCTGAATTTAGTCCCAAGGCCGTGATACTGTCCCTAACTAAGGCCCTAACACTATTCCTAACTCAGGCCCTGACACTGTACCTAACAGAGGCCCAGATGCTAGTACTAACTAAGGTCTTGACACTGTCCCTAACTAGGGCCCTGCTGCCGTCAATATCTAATGTCCTGACACTATCCTGAGGTAATTTCCGGACCCATCTCTTACCAAGCTCCTGAAACTGTCCCTAAGTAAGCCCTGACGCTGTCCCTAAGGGAGGCCCTAAGGCTGTCCCTAACAGAGGCCCTGAGAATGTCTTTAACAAAGCCCCTGAGGCTGATCCTACCAAGGCCCTTGTGCTGTTCCTAAGTCATGCCCTGATACTATCCCTAGCTAAGGCTCTGATACTAGGCCTCACTCAAGCCCTGTCGCTCTCCCTAAGTCAGGCTCTGACGCTATCCCTACCTGAAGCCCTGACACTGGTCCTAAATTAGGCCGTGATGCCCTAAGTAACTAAGGTCTTGACACTATCCCTAGGTCATGCCCTGACACAATCCCTAGACCTTAACCTAACCTTGTCTTTAACTAATGTTGAGCTTCTTATGCTAAATAAATCCCTGATGCTGTTCCTAACTAAGGCCCTAAAATTAGACCCGAGGCCGTGACCCTGGCCCTAACTGAGGCCTGGAGGCTCGTCCTAACTCAGGCCCTGACACTGTCCCTAACTAAGGCCCTGACACTACACCTAACTCAGTCCCTGACACTGTACCTAACAAAGGCTCTGATGCTCGTCCTAAGTCAGGCTGAGACACTGTCTCTAAGGCCCTGCTGCAGTCAATATCTAAAGTCCTGACATTATCCCGAGCTATTATCCTGACCCATGTCTTACCAAGGTCCTGAAACTGTCCCAAAGTAAGCCCTGACGCTGTCCCTAAGTGAGGCCCTGAGGCGGTCCCTAACAGAGGCCCTGAGAATGTCTTTAACGAAGACCCTAATGCTGATCCTACAGAGGGCCTTATACGGCTCCTAAGTCATGCCCTGACACTGCCCCTATCTCAGGCCCTAAAGATAGGCCTCACTTAGGCCCCGTTGCCGTACCTTAGTTAGGCTCTGACGCTGTCCGTACGTGAAGCCCTGGCACTGGTCCTGATGAAGGCCCTGACGCTGGTCCTAACTAAGGCCCTGATGCTCTCAATAACTAAGGTCTTCACCCTATCCCTAGCTCACATCCTGACACTACCACTGGCCTGGAACCTGACTCTGTCCCGAGCTAACGTCCTGCCCCTTATCCTCACCGAAGCCGTAATGCTCTCCCTAACTAAGGCCCAGACTAGTCCTAATTAAGGCCCTGACACTGTCCTTAACTAAGGCCCGGAATCTATCTCTAATATAGGCCTTGCTGCCGGTAATAACTAAAATCCGGACACTATCCTGAGCTAATATCCTGACCCATTTCTAACCAAGGTCCTGACACCGTCCCTAAGAAAGCCCTGTCGCTGTTCCTAAGTGAAGACCTGAGGCTGTCCGTAACTCAGTCCCTGAAGCTATGCCTAACTGAGGCCTTGACGCTGTGACTAACTCAGGCCCTGATCATGTCTGTAACTAAGACACTAATGCTGATGCAACAAAGGCCCTGATGCTGCTCCTACATCATGCCCTGACAGTGTCCCCACCCAGCTATGGGCCTGACGCTAAGCCTCACTCAGGCCCTGTTGCTCTCCCAGAGTCAGGCACTGACGCTGTCCCTACCTGAAGCCCTGACACGGGTCCTAAATAAGGCCCTGATACTGTAACTAAGCTCTTGACACTATCCCTAGGTCATTTCCTGACACGATCCCTAAACTTGACCCTAACCCTGTCCCTAGCAAATGTCCTGCCTCTTATGCTAACTAAAGTCCTTAGACTGTGACTACCTCAGGCCCTGAATTTAGTCCCAAGGCCGTGATACTGTCCCTAACTAAGGCCCTAACACTATTCCTAACTCAGGCCCTGACACCGTACCTAACAGTGGCCCAGATGCTAGTACTAACTAAGGCCTTGACACTGTCCCTAACTAAGGCCCTGCTGCCATCAATATCTAATGTCCTGACACTATCCTGAGGTAATTTCCGGACCCATCTCTTACCAAGCTCCTGAAACTGTCCCTAAGTAAGCCCTGACGCTGTCCCTAAGGGAGGCCCTAAGGCTGTCCCTAACAGAGGCCCTGAGAATGTCTTTAACAAAGCCCCTGAGGCTGATCCTACCAAGGCCCTTATGCTGCTCCTAAGTCATGCCCTGATACTATCCCTAGCTAAGGCTCTGACACTAGGCCTCACTCAAGCCCTGTCGCTCTCCCTAAGTCAGGCTCTGACGCTATCCCTACCTGAAGCCCTGACACTGGTCCTAAATTAGGCCCTGATGCCCTAAGTAACTAAGGTCTTGACACTATCCCTAGGTCATGCCCTGACACAATCCCTAGACCTTAACCTAACCTTGTCTTTAACTAATGTTGAGCTTCTTATGCTAAATAAATCCCTGATGCTGTTCCTAACTAAGGCCCTAAAATTAGTCCCGAGGCCATGACCCTGGCCCTAACTGAGGCCTGGAGGCTCGTCCTAACTCAGGCCCTGACACTGTACCTAACAAAGGCTCTGATGCTAGTCCTAAGTCAGGCTGAGACACTGTCTCTAAGGCCCTGCTGCAGTCAATATCTAAAGTCCTGACATTATCCCGAGCTAATATCCTGACCCATGTCTTACCAAGGTCCTGAAACTGTCCCAAAGGAAGCCCTGACGCTGTCCCTAAGTGAGGCCCTGAGGCGGTCCCTAACAGAGGCCCTGAGAATGTCTTTAACGAAGACCCTAATGCTGATCCTACAGAGGCCCTTATACGGCTCCTAAGTCATGCCCTGACACTGCCCCTAACTCAGGCCCTAAAGATAGGCCTCACTTAGGCCCTGTTGCCGTACCTTAGTTAGGCTCTGACGCTGTCCGTACGAGAAGCCCTGGCACTGGTCCTGATGAAGGCCCTGACGCTGGTCCTAACTAAGGCCCTGATGCTCTCAATAACTAAGGTCTTCACCCTATCCCTAGCTCACATCCTGACACTACCACTGGCCTGGAACCTGACTCTGTCCCGAGCTAACGTCCTGCCCCTTATCCTCACCGAAGCCGTAATGCTCTCCCTAACTAAGGCCCAGACTAGTCCTAATTAAGGCCCTGACACTGTCCTTAACTAAGGCCCGGAATCTATCTCTAATATAGGCCTTGCTGCCGGTAATAACTAAAATCCGGACACTATCCTGAGCTAATATCCTGACCCATTTCTAACCAAGGTCCTGACACCGTCCCTAAGAAAGCCCTGTCGCTGTTCCTAAGTGAAGACCTGAGGCTGTCCGTAACTCAGTCCCTGAAGCTATGCCTAACTGAGGCCTTGACGCTGTGACTAACTCAGGCCCTGATCATGTCTGTAACTAAGACACTAATGCTGATGCAACAAAGGCCCTGATGCTGCTCCTACATCATGCCCTGACAGTGTCCCCAGCTATGGGCCTGACGCTAAGCCTCACTCAGGCCCTGTTGCTCTCCCAGAGTCAGGCACTGACGCTGTCCCTACCTGAAGCCCTGACACGGGTCCTAAATAAGGCCCTGATACTGTAACTAAGCTCTTGACACTATCCCTAGGTCATTTCCTGACAGGATCCCTAAACTTTACCCTAACCCTGCCCCTAGCAAATGTCCTGCCTCTTATGCTAACTAAAGCCCTTAGGCTGTGACTACCTCAGGCCCTGAATTTAGTCCCAAGGCCGTGATACTGTCCCTAACTAAGGCCCTAACACTATTCCTAACTCAGGCCCTGACACTGTACCTAACAGAGGCCCAGATGCTAGTACTAACTAAGGCCTTGACACTGTCCCTAACTAAGGCCCTGCTGCCATCAATATCTAATGTCCTGACACTATCCTGAGGTAATTTCCGGACCCATCTCTTACCAAGCTCCTGAAACTGTCCCTAAGTAAGCCCTGACGCTGTCCCTAAGGGAGGCCCTAAGGCTGTCCCTAACAGAGGCCCTGAGAATGTCTTTAACAAAGCCCCTGAGGCTGATCCTACCAAGGCCCTTATGCTGCTCCTAAGTCATGCCCTGATACTATCCCTAGCTAAGGCTCTGACACTAGGCCTCACTCAAGCCCTGTCGCTCTCCCTAAGTCAGGCTCTGACGCTATCCCTACCTGAAGCCCTGACACTGGTCCTAAATTAGGCCCTGATGCCCTAAGTAACTAAGGTCTTGACACTATCCCTAGGTCATGCCCTGACACAATCCCTAGACCTTAACCTAACCTTGTCTTTAACTAATGTTGAGCTTCTTATGCTAAATAAATCCCTGATGCTGTTCCTAAGTAAGACCCTAAAATTAGACCCGAGGCCGTGACCCTGGCCCTAACTGAGGCCTGGAGGCTCGTCCTAACTCAGGCCCTGACACTACACCTAACTCAGTCCCTGACACTGTACCTAACAAAGGCTCTGATGCTAGTCCTAAGTCAGGCTGAGACACTGTCTCTAAGGCCCTGCTGCAGTCAATATCTAAAGTCCTGACATTATCCCGAGCTAATATCCTGACCCATGTCTTACCAAGGTCCTGAAACTGTCCCAAAGGAAGCCCTGACGCTGTCCCTAAGTGAAGCCCTGAGGCGGTCCCTAACAGAGGCCCTGAGAATGTCTTTAACGAAGACCCTAATGCTGATCCTACAGAGGCCCTTATACGGCTCCTAAGTCATGCCCTGACACTGTCCCTAACTCAGGCCCTAAAGATAGGCCTCACTTAGGCCCCGTTGCCGTACCTTAGTTAGGCTCTGACGCTGTCCGTAAGTGAAGCCCTGACACTGGTCCTGATGAAGGCCCTGACGCTGGTCCTAACTAAGGCCCTGATGCTCTCAATAACTAAGGTCTTCACCCTATCCCTAGCTCACATCCTGACACTACCACTGGCCTGGAACCTGACTCTGTCCCGAGCTAACGTCCTGCCCCTTATCCTCACCGAAGCCGTAATGCTCTCCCTAACTAAGGCCCAGACTAGTCCTAATTAAGGCCCTGACACTGTCCCTAACTAAGGCCCGGAATCTATCTCTAATATAGGCCCTGCTGCCGGCAATAACTAAAATCCGGACACTATCCTGAGCTAATATCCTGACCCATTTCTAACCAAGGTCCTGACACCGTCCCTAAGAAAGCCCTGTCGCTGTTCCTAAGTGAAGACCTGAGGCTGTCCGTAACTCAGTCCCTGAAGCTATGCCTAACTGAGGCCTTGACGCTGTGACTAACTCAGGCCCTGATCATGTCTGTAACTAAGACACTAATGCTGATGCAACAAAGGCCCTGATGCTGCTCCTACATCATGCCCTGACAGTGTCCCCAGCTATGGGCCTGACGCTAGGCCTCACTCAGGCCCTGTTGCTCTCCCAGAGTCAGGCACTGACGCTGTCCCTACCTGAAGCCCTGACACGGGTCCTAAATAAGGCCCTGATACTGTAACTAAGCTCTTGACACTATCCCTAGGTCATTTCCTGACACGATCCCTAAACTTTACCCTAACCCTGTCCCTAGCAAATGTCCTGCCTCTTATGCTAACTAAAGCCCTTAGGCTGTGACTACCTCAGGCCCTGAATTTAGTCCCAAGGCCGTGATACTGTCCCTAACTAAGGCCCTAACACTATTCCTAACTCAGGCCCTGACACTGTACCTAACAGAGGCCCAGATGCTAGTACTAACTAAGGTCTTGACACTGTCCCTAACTAGGGCCCTGCTGCCGTCAATATCTAATGTCCTGACACTATCCTGAGGTAATTTCCGGACCCATCTCTTACCAAGCTCCTGAAACTGTCCCTAAGTAAGCCCTGACGCTGTCCCTAAGGGAGGCCCTAAGGCTGTCCCTAACAGAGGCCCTGAGAATGTCTTTAACAAAGCCCCTGAGGCTGATCCTACCAAGGCCCTTGTGCTGTTCCTAAGTCATGCCCTGATACTATCCCTAGCTAAGGCTCTGATACTAGGCCTCACTCAAGCCCTGTCGCTCTCCCTAAGTCAGGCTCTGACGCTATCCCTACCTGAAGCCCTGACACTGGTCCTAAATTAGGCCGTGATGCCCTAAGTAACTAAGGTCTTGACACTATCCCTAGGTCATGCCCTGACACAATCCCTAGACCTTAACCTAACCTTGTCTTTAACTAATGTTGAGCTTCTTATGCTAAATAAATCCCTGATGCTGTTCCTAACTAAGGCCCTAAAATTAGACCCGAGGCCGTGACCCTGGCCCTAACTGAGGCCTGGAGGCTCGTCCTAACTCAGGCCCTGACACTGTCCCTAACTAAGGCCCTGACACTACACCTAACTCAGTCCCTGACACTGTACCTAACAAAGGCTCTGATGCTCGTCCTAAGTCAGGCTGAGACACTGTCTCTAAGGCCCTGCTGCAGTCAATATCTAAAGTCCTGACATTATCCCGAGCTAATATCCTGACCCATGTCTTACCAAGGTCCTGAAACTGTCCCAAAGTAAGCCCTGACGCTGTCCCTAAGTGAGGCCCTGAGGCGGTCCCTAACAGAGGCCCTGAGAATGTCTTTAACGAAGACCCTAATGCTGATCCTACAGAGGGCCTTATACGGCTCCTAAGTCATGCCCTGACACTGCCCCTAACTCAGGCCCTAAAGATAGGCCTCACTTAGGCCCCGTTGCCGTACCTTAGTTAGGCTCTGACGCTGTCCGTACGTGAAGCCCTGGCACTGGTCCTGATGAAGGCCCTGACGCTGGTCCTAACTAAGGCCCTGATGCTCTCAATAACTAAGGTCTTCACCCTATCCCTAGCTCACATCCTGACACTACCACTGGCCTGGAACCTGACTCTGTCCCGAGCTAACGTCCTGCCCCTTATCCTCACCGAAGCCGTAATGCTCTCCCTAACTAAGGCCCAGACTAGTCCTAATTAAGGCCCTGACACTGTCCTTAACTAAGGCCCGGAATCTATCTCTAATATAGGCCTTGCTGCCGGTAATAACTAAAATCCGGACACTATCCTGAGCTAATATCCTGACCCATTTCTAACCAAGGTCCTGACACCGTCCCTAAGAAAGCCCTGTCGCTGTTCCTAAGTGAAGACCTGAGGCTGTCCGTAACTCAGTCCCTGAAGCTATGCCTAACTGAGGCCTTGACGCTGTGACTAACTCAGGCCCTGATCATGTCTGTAACTAAGACACTAATGCTGATGCAACAAAGGCCCTGATGCTGCTCCTACATCATGCCCTGACAGTGTCCCCAGCTATGGGCCTGACGCTAAGCCTCACTCAGGCCCTGTTGCTCTCCCAGAGTCAGGCACTGACGCTGTCCCTACCTGAAGCCCTGACACGGGTCCTAAATAAGGCCCTGATACTGTAACTAAGCTCTTGACACTATCCCTAGGTCATTTCCTGACACGATCCCTAAACTTGACCCTAACCCTGTCCCTAGCAAATGTCCTGCCTCTTATGCTAACTAAAGTCCTTAGACTGTGACTACCTCAGGCCCTGAATTTAGTCCCAAGGCCGTGATACTGTCCCTAACTAAGGCCCTAACACTATTCCTAACTCAGGCCCTGACACCGTACCTAACAGAGGCCCAGATGCTAGTACTAACTAAGGCCTTGACACTGTCCCTAACTAAGGCCCTGCTGCCATCAATATCTAATGTCCTGACACTATCCTGAGGTAATTTCCGGACCCATCTCTTACCAAGCTCCTGAAACTGTCCCTAAGTAAGCCCTGACGCTGTCCCTAAGGGAGGCCCTAAGGCTGTCCCTAACAGAGGCCCTGAGAATGTCTTTAACAAAGCCCCTGAGGCTGATCCTACCAAGGCCCTTATGCTGCTCCTAAGTCATGCCCTGATACTATCCCTAGCTAAGGCTCTGACACTAGGCCTCACTCAAGCCCTGTCGCTCTCCCTAAGTCAGGCTCTGACGCTATCCCTACCTGAAGCCCTGACACTGGTCCTAAATTAGGCCCTGATGCCCTAAGTAACTAAGGTCTTGACATTATCCCTAGGTCATGCCCTGACACAATCCCTAGACCTTAACCTAACCTTGTCTTTAACTAATGTTGAGCTTCTTATGCTAAATAAATCCCTGATGCTGTTCCTAACTAAGGCCCTAAAATTAGTCCCGAGGCCATGACCCTGGCCCTAACTGAGGCCTGGAGGCTCGTCCTAACTCAGGCCCTGACACTGTACCTAACAAAGGCTCTGATGCTAGTCCTAAGTCAGGCTGAGACACTGTCTCTAAGGCCCTGCTGCAGTCAATATCTAAAGTCCTGACATTATCCCGAGCTAATATCCTGACCCATGTCTTACCAAGGTCCTGAAACTGTCCCAAAGGAAGCCCTGACGCTGTCCCTAAGTGAGGCCCTGAGGCGGTCCCTAACAGAGGCCCTGAGAATGTCTTTAACGAAGACCCTAATGCTGATCCTACAGAGGCCCTTATACGGCTCCTAAGTCATGCCCTGACACTGCCCCTAACTCAGGCCCTAAAGATAGGCCTCACTTAGGCCCTGTTGCCGTACCTTAGTTAGGCTCTGACGCTGTCTGTACGAGAAGCCCTGGCACTGGTCCTGATGAAGGCCCTGACGCTGGTCCTAACTAAGGCCCTGATGCTCTCAATAACTAAGGTCTTCACCCTATCCCTAGCTCACATCCTGACACTACCACTGGCCTGGAACCTGACTCTGTCCCGAGCTAACGTCCTGCCCCTTATCCTCAGCGAAGCCGTAATGCTCTCCCTAACTAAGGCCCAGACTAGTCCTAATTAAGGCCCTGAAACTGTCCCTAACTAAGGCCCGGAATCTATCTCTAATATAGGCCCTGCTGCCGGCAATAACTAAAATCCGGACACTATCCTGAGCTAATATCCTGACCCATTTCTAACCAAGGTCCTGACACCGTCCCTAAGAAAGCCCTGTCGCTGTTCCTAAGTGAAGACCTGAGGCTGTCCGTAACTCAGTCCCTGAAGCTATGCCTAACTGAGGCCTTGACGCTGTGACTAACACAGGCCCTGATCATGTCTGTAACTAAGACACTAATGCTGATGCAACAAAGGCCCTGATGCTGCTCCTACATCATGCCCTGACAGTGTCCCCAGCTATGGGCCTGACGCTAGGCCTCACTCAGGCCCTGTTGCTCTCCCAGAGTCAGGCACTGACGCTGTCCCTACCTGAAGCCCTGACACGGGTCCTAAATAAGACCCTGATACTGTAACTAAGCTCTTGACACTATCCCTAGGTCATTTCCTGACACGATCCCTAAACTTGACCCTAACCCTGTCCCTAGCAAATGTCCTGCCTCTTATGCTAACTAAAGCCCTTAGGCTGTGACTACCTCAGGCCCTGAATTTAGTCCCAAGGCCGTGATACTGTCCCTAACTAAGGCCCTAACACTATTCCTAACTCAGGCCCTGACACCGTACCTAACAGAGGCCCAGATGCTAGTACTAACTAAGGCCTTGACACTGTCCCTAACTAGGGCCCTGCTGCCATCAATATCTAATGTCCTGACACTATCCTGAGGTAATTTCCGGACCCATCTCTTACCAAGCTCCTGAAACTGTCCCTAAGTAAGCCCTGACGCTGTCCCTAAGGGAGGCCCTAAGGCTGTCCCTAACAGAGGCCCTGAGAATGTCTTTAACAAAGCCCCTGAGGCTGATCCTACCAAGGCCCTTATGCTGCTCCTAAGTCATGCCCTGATACTATCCCTAGCTAAGGCTCTGACACTAGGCCTCACTCAAGCCCTGTCGCTCTCCCTAAGTCAGGCTCTGACGCTATCCCTACCTGAAGCCCTGACACTGGTCCTAAATTAGGCCCTGATGCCCTAAGTAACTAAGGTCTTGACATTATCCCTAGGTCATGCCCTGACACAATCCCTAGACCTTAACCTAACCTTGTCTTTAACTAATGTTGAGCTTCTTATGCTAAATAAATCCCTGATGCTGTTCCTAACTAAGGCCCTAAAATTAGTCCCGAGGCCATGACCCTGGCCCTAACTGAGGCCTGGAGGCTCGTCCTAACTCAGGCCCTGACACTGTACCTAACAAAGGCTCTGATGCTAGTCCTAAGTCAGGCTGAGACACTGTCTCTAAGGCCCTGCTGCAGTCAATATCTAAAGTCCTGACATTATCCCGAGCTAATATCCTGACCCATGTCTTACCAAGGTCCTGAAACTGTCCCAAAGGAAGCCCTGACGCTGTCCCTAAGTGAGGCCCTGAGGCGGTCCCTAACAGAGGCCCTGAGAATGTCTTTAACGAAGACCCTAATGCTGATCCTACAGAGGCCCTTATACGGCTCCTAAGTCATGCCCTGACACTGCCCCTAACTCAGGCCCTAAAGATAGGCCTCACTTAGGCCCTGTTGCCGTACCTTAGTTAGGCTCTGACGCTGTCCGTACGAGAAGCCCTGGCACTGGTCCTGATGAAGGCCCTGACGCTGGTCCTAACTAAGGCCCTGATGCTCTCAATAACTAAGGTCTTCACCCTATCCCTAGCTCACATCCTGACACTACCACTGGCCTGGAACCTGACTCTGTCCCGAGCTAACGTCCTGCCCCTTATCCTCAGCGAAGCCGTAATGCTCTCCCTAACTAAGGCCCAGACTAGTCCTAATTAAGGCCCTGAAACTGTCCCTAACTAAGGCCCGGAATCTATCTCTAATATAGGCCCTGCTGCCGGCAATAACTAAAATCCGGACACTATCCTGAGCTAATATCCTGACCCATTTCTAACCAAGGTCCTGACACCGTCCCTAAGAAAGCCCTGTCGCTGTTCCTAAGTGAAGACCTGAGGCTGTCCGTAACTCAGTCCCTGAAGCTATGCCTAACTGAGGCCTTGACGCTGTGACTAACACAGGCCCTGATCATGTCTGTAACTAAGACACTAATGCTGATGCAACAAAGGCCCTGATGCTGCTCCTACATCATGCCCTGACAGTGTCCCCAGCTATGGGCCTGACGCTAGGCCTCACTCAGGCCCTGTTGCTCTCCCAGAGTCAGGCACTGACGCTGTCCCTACCTGAAGCCCTGACACGGGTCCTAAATAAGACCCTGATACTGTAACTAAGCTCTTGACACTATCCCTAGGTCATTTCCTGACACGATCCCTAAACTTGACCCTAACCCTGTCCCTAGCAAATGTCCTGCCTCTTATGCTAACTAAAGCCCTTAGGCTGTGACTACCTCAGGCCCTGAATTTAGTCCCAAGGCCGTGATACTGTCCTAACTAAGGCCCTAACACTATTCCTAACTCAGGCCCTGACACTGTACCTAACAGAGGCCCAGATGCTAGTACTAACTAAGGTCTTGACACTGTCCCTAACTAGGGCCCTGCTGCCGTCAATATCTAATGTCCTGACACTTTCCTGAGGTAATTTCCGTACCCATCTCTTACCAAGCTCCTGAAACTGTCCCTAAGTAAGCCCTGACGCTGTCCCTAAGGGAGGCCCTAAGGCTGTCCCTAACAGAGGCCCTGAGAATGTCTTTAACAAAGCCCCTGAGGCTGATCCTACCAAGGCCCTTATGCTGCTCCTAAGTCATGCCCTGATACTATCCCTAGCTAAGGCTCTGATACTAGGCCTCACTCAAGCCCTGTCGCTCTCCCTAAGTCAGGCTCTGACGCTATCCCTACCTGAAGCCCTGACACTGGTCCTAAATTAGGCCCTGATGCCCTAAGTAACTAAGGTCTTGACACTATCCCTAGGTCATGCCCTGACACAATCCCTAGACCTTAACCTAACCTTGTCTTTAACTAATGTTGAGCTTCTTATGCTAAATAAAGCCCTGATGCTCTTCCTAAGTAAGGCCCTAAAATTAGACCCGAGGTCGTGACCCTGGCCCTAACTGAGGCCTGGAGGCTCGTCCTAACTCAGGCCCTGACACTACACCTAACTCAGTCCCTGACACTGTACCTAACAAAGGCTCTGATGCTAGTCCTAAGTCAGGCTGAGACACTGTCTCTAAGGCCCTGCTGCAGTCAATATCTAAAGTCCTGACATTATCCCGAGCTAATATCCTGACCCATGTCTTACCAAGGTCCTGAAACTGTCCCAAAGGAAGCCCTGACGCTGTCCCTAAGTGAGGCCCTGAGGCGGTCCCTAACAGAGGCCCTGAGAATGTCTTTAACGAAGACCCTAATGCTGATCCTACAGAGGCCCTTATACGGCTCCTAAGTCATGCCCTGACACTGTCCCTAACTCAGGCCCTAAAGATAGGCCTCACTTAGGCCCCGTTGCCGTACCTTAGTTAGGCTCTGACGCTGTCCGTAAGTGAAGCCCTGACACTGGTCCTGATGAAGGCCCTGACGCTGGTCCTAACTAAGGCCCTGATGCTCTCAATAACTAAGGTCTTCACCCTATCCCTAGCTCACATCCTGACACTACCACTGGCCTGGAACCTGACTCTGTCCCGAGCTAACGTCCTGCCCCTTATCCTCACCGAAGCCGTAATGCTCTCCCTAACTAAGGCCCAGACTAGTCCTAATTAAGGCCCTGACACTGTCCCTAACTAAGGCCCGGAATCTATCTCTAATATAGGCCCTGCTGCCGGCAATAACTAAAATCCGGACACTATCCTGAGCTAATATCCTGACCCATTTCTAACCAAGGTCCTGACACCGTCCCTAAGAAAGCCCTGTCGCTGTTCCTAAGTGAAGACCTGAGGCTGTCCGTAACTCAGTCCCTGAAGCTATGCCTAACTGAGGCCTTGACGCTGTGACTAACTCAGGCCCTGATCATGTCTGTAACTAAGACACTAATGCTGATGCAACAAAGGCCCTGATGCTGCTCCTACATCATGCCCTGACAGTATCCCCAGCTATGGGCCTGACGCTAAGCCTCACTCAGGCCCTGTTGCTCTCCCAGAGTCAGGCACTGACGCTGTCCCTACCTGAAGCCCTGACACGGGTCCTAAATAAGGCCCTGATACTGTAACTAAGCTCTTGACACTATCCCTAGGTCATTTCCTGACACGATCCCTAAACTTTACCCTAACCCTGTCCCTAGCAAATGTCCTGCCTCTTATGCTAACTAAAGTCCTTAGACTGTGACTACCTCAGGCCCTGAATTTAGTCCCAAGGCCGTGATACTGTCCCTAACTAAGGCCCTAACACTATTCCTAACTCAGGCCCTGACACCGTACCTAACAGTGGCCCAGATGCTAGTACTAACTAAGGCCTTGACACTGTCCCTAACTAAGGCCCTGCTGCCATCAATATCTAATGTCCTGACACTATCCTGAGGTAATTTCCGGACCCATCTCTTACCAAGCTCCTGAAACTGTCCCTAAGTAAGCCCTGACGCTGTCCCTAAGGGAGGCCCTAAGGCTGTCCCTAACAGAGGCCCTGAGAATGTCTTTAACAAAGCCCCTGAGGCTGATCCTACCAAGGCCCTTATGCTGCTCTTAAGACATGCCCTGATACTGTCCCTAGCTAAGGCTCTGACACTAGGCCTCACTCAAGCCCTGTCGCTCTCCCTAAGTCAGGCTCTGACGCTATCCCTACCTGAAGCCCTGACACTGGTCCTAAATTAGGCCCTGATGCCCTAAGTAACTAAGGTCTTGACACTATCCCTAGGTCATGCCCTGACACAATCCCTAGACCTTAACCTAACCTTGTCTTTAACTAATGTTGAGCTTCTTATGCTAAATAAATCCCTGATGCTGTTCCTAACTAAGGCCCTAAAATTAGTCCCGAGGCCATGACCCTGGCCCTAACTGAGGCCTGGAGGCTCGTCCTAACTCAGGCCCTGACACTGTACCTAACAAAGGCTCTGATGCTAGTCCTAAGTCAGGCTGAGACACTGTCTCTAAGGCCCTGCTGCAGTCAATATCTAAAGTCCTGACATTATCCCGAGCTAATATCCTGACCCATGTCTTACCAAGGTCCTGAAACTGTCCCAAAGGAAGCCCTGACGCTGTCCCTAAGTGAGGCCCTGAGGCGGTCCCTAACAGAGGCCCTGAGAATGTCTTTAACGAAGACCCTAATGCTGATCCTACAGAGGCCCTTATACGGCTCCTAAGTCATGCCCTGACACTGCCCCTAACTCAGGCCCTAAAGATAGGCCTCACTTAGGCCCTGTTGCCGTACCTTAGTTAGGCTCTGACGCTGTCCGTACGAGAAGCCCTGGCACTGGTCCTGATGAAGGCCCTGACGCTGGTCCTAACTAAGGCCCTGATGCTCTCAATAACTAAGGTCTTCACCCTATCCCTAGCTCACATCCTGACACTACCACTGGCCTGGAACCTGACTCTGTCCCGAGCTAACGTCCTGCCCCTTATCCTCACCGAAGCCGTAATGCTCTCCCTAACTAAGGCCCAGACTAGTCCTAATTAAGGCCCTGACACTGTCCTTAACTAAGGCCCGGAATCTATCTCTAATATAGGCCTTGCTGCCGGTAATAACTAAAATCCGGACACTATCCTGAGCTAATATCCTGACCCATTTCTAACCAAGGTCCTGACACCGTCCCTAAGAAAGCCCTGTCGCTGTTCCTAAGTGAAGACCTGAGGCTGTCCGTAACTCAGTCCCTGAAGCTATGCCTAACTGAGGCCTTGACGCTGTGACTAACTCAGGCCCTGATCATGTCTGTAACTAAGACACTAATGCTGATGCAACAAAGGCCCTGATGCTGCTCCTACATCATGCCCTGACAGTGTCCCCAGCTATGGGCCTGACGCTAAGCCTCACTCAGGCCCTGTTGCTCTCCCAGAGTCAGGCACTGACGCTGTCCCTACCTGAAGCCCTGACACGGGTCCTAAATAAGGCCCTGATACTGTAACTAAGCTCTTGACACTATCCCTAGGTCATTTCCTGACACGATCCCTAAACTTGACCCTAACCCTGTCCCTAGCAAATGTCCTGCCTCTTATGCTAACTAAAGCCCTTAGGCTGTGACTACCTCAGGCCCTGAATTTAGTCCCAAGGCCGTGATACTGTCCCTAACTAAGGCCCTAACACTATTCCTAACTCAGGCCCTGACACTGTACCTAACAGAGGCCCAGATGCTAGTACTAACTAAGGCCTTGACACTGTCCCTAACTAAGGCCCTGCTGCCATCAATATCTAATGTCCTGACACTATCCTGAGGTAATTTCCGGACCCATCTCTTACCAAGCTCCTGAAACTGTCCCTAAGTAAGCCCTGACGCTGTCCCTAAGGGAGGCCCTAAGGCTGTCCCTAACAGAGGCCCTGAGAATGTCTTTAACAAAGCCCCTGAGGCTGATCCTACCAAGGCCCTTATGCTGCTCCTAAGTCATGCCCTGATACTATCCCTAGCTAAGGCTCTGACACTAGGCCTCACTCAAGCCCTGTCGCTCTCCCTAAGTCAGGCTCTGACGCTATCCCTACCTGAAGCCCTGACACTGGTCCTAAATTAGGCCCTGATGCCCTAAGTAACTAAGGTCTTGACACTATCCCTAGGTCATGCCCTGACACAATCCCTAGACCTTAACCTAACCTTGTCTTTAACTAATGTTGAGCTTCTTATGCTAAATAAATCCCTGATGCTCTTCCTAAGTAAGACCCTAAAATTAGACCCGAGGCCGTGACCCTGGCCCTAACTGAGGCCTGGAGGCTCGTCCTAACTCAGGCCCTGACACTACACCTAACTCAGTCCCTGACACTGTACCTAACAAAGGCTCTGATGCTAGTCCTAAGTCAGGCTGAGACACTGTCTCTAAGGCCCTGCTGCAGTCAATATCTAAAGTCCTGACATTATCCCGAGCTAATATCCTGACCCATGTCTTACCAAGGTCCTGAAACTGTCCCAAAGGAAGCCCTGACGCTGTCCCTAAGTGAGGCCCTGAGGCGGTCCCTAACAGAGGCCCTGAGAATGTCTTTAACGAAGACCCTAATGCTGATCCTACAGAGGCCCTTATACGGCTCCTAAGTCATGCCCTGACACTGCCCCTAACTCAGGCCCTAAAGATAGGCCTCACTTAGGCCCTGTTGCCGTACCTTAGTTAGGCTCTGACGCTGTCCGTACGTGAAGCCCTGGCACTGGTCCTGATGAAGGCCCTGACGCTGGTCCTAACTAAGGCCCTGATGCTCTCAATAACTAAGGTCTTCACCCTATCCCTAGCTCACATCCTGACACTACCACTGGCCTGGAACCTGACTCTGTCCCGAGCTAACGTCCTGCCCCTTATCCTCACCGAAGCCGTAATGCTCTCCCTAACTAAGGCCCAGACTAGTCCTAATTAAGGCCCTGACACTGTCCTTAACTAAGGCCCGGAATCTATCTCTAATATAGGCCTTGCTGCCGGTAATAACTAAAATCCGGACACTATCCTGAGCTAATATCCTGACCCATTTCTAACCAAGGTCCTGACACCGTCCCTAAGAAAGCCCTGTCGCTGTTCCTAAGTGAAGACCTGAGTCTGTCCGTAACTCAGTCCCTGAAGCTATGCCTAACTGAGGCCTTGACGCTGTGACTAACTCAGGCCCTGATCATGTCTGTAACTAAGACACTAATGCTGATGCAACAAAGGCCCTGATGCTGCTCCTACATCATGCCCTGACAGTGTCCCCAGCTATGGGCCTGACGCTAAGCCTCACTCAGGCCCTGTTGCTCTCCCAGAGTCAGGCACTGACGCTGTCCCTACCTGAAGCCCTGACACGGGTCCTAAATAAGGCCCTGATACTGTAACTAAGCTCTTGACACTATCCCTAGGTCATTTCCTGACACGATCCCTAAACTTGACCCTAACCCTGTCCCTAGCAAATGTCCTGCCTCTTATGCTAACTAAAGCCCTTAGGCTGTGACTACCTCAGGCCCTGAATTTAGTCCCAAGGCCGTGATACTGTCCCTAACTAAGGCCCTAACACTATTCCTAACTCAGGCCCTGACACTGTACCTAACAGAGGCCCAGATGCTAGTACTAACTAAGGCCTTGACACTGTCCCTAACTAAGGCCCTGCTGCCATCAATATCTAATGTCCTGACACTATCCTGAGGTAATTTCCGGACCCATCTCTTACCAAGCTCCTGAAACTGTCCCTAAGTAAGCCCTGACGCTGTCCCTAAGGGAGGCCCTAAGGCTGTCCCTAACAGAGGCCCTGAGAATGTCTTTAACAAAGCCCCTGAGGCTGATCCTACCAAGGCCCTTATGCTGCTCCTAAGTCATGCCCTGATACTATCCCTAGCTAAGGCTCTGACACTAGGCCTCACTCAAGCCCTGTCGCTCTCCCTAAGTCAGGCTCTGACGCTATCCCTACCTGAAGCCCTGACACTGGTCCTAAATTAGGCCCTGATGCCCTAAGTAACTAAGGTCTTGACACTATCCCTAGGTCATGCCCTGACACAATCCCTAGACCTTAACCTAACCTTGTCTTTAACTAATGTTGAGCTTCTTATGCTAAATAAATCCCTGATGCTGTTCCTAACTAAGGCCCTAAAATTAGTCCCGAGGCCATGACCCTGGCCCTAACTGAGGCCTGGAGGCTCATCCTAACTCAGTCCCTGACACTGTACCTAACAAAGGCTCTGATGCTAGTCCTAAGTCAGGCTGAGACACTGTCTCTAAGGCCCTGCTGCAGTCAATATCTAAAGTCCTGACATTATCCCGAGCTAATATCCTGACCCATGTCTTACCAAGGTCCTGAAACTGTCCCAAAGGAAGCCCTGACGCTGTCCCTAAGTGAGGCCCTGAGGCGGTCCCTAACAGAGGCCCTGAGAATGTCTTTAACGAAGACCCTAATGCTGATCCTACAGAGGCCCTTATACGGCTCCTAAGTCATGCCCTGACACTGTCCCTAACTCAGGCCCTAAAGATAGGCCTCACTTAGGCCCCGTTGCCGTACCTTAGTTAGGCTCTGACGCTGTCCGTAAGTGAAGCCCTGACACTGGTCCTGATGAAGGCCCTGACGCTGGTCCTAACTAAGGCCCTGATGCTCTCAATAACTAAGGTCTTCACCCTATCCCTAGCTCACATCCTGACACTACCACTGGCCTGGAACCTGACTCTGTCCCGAGCTAACGTCCTGCCCCTTATCCTCACCGAAGCCGTAATGCTCTCCCTAACTAAGGCCCAGACTAGTCCTAATTAAGGCCCTGACACTGTCCCTAACTAAGGCCCGGAATCTATCTCTAATATAGGCCCTGCTGCCGGCAATAACTAAAATCCGGACACTATCCTGAGCTAATATCCTGACCCATTTCTAACCAAGGTCCTGACACCGTCCCTAAGAAAGCCCTGTCGCTGTTCCTAAGTGAAGACCTGAGGCTGTCCGTAACTCAGTCCCTGAAGCTATGCCTAACTGAGGCCTTGACGCTGTGACTAACTCAGGCCCTGATCATGTCTGTAACTAAGACACTAATGCTGATGCAACAAAGGCCCTGATGCTGCTCCTACATCATGCCCTGACAGTGTCCCCAGCTATGGGCCTGACGCTAAGCCTCACTCAGGCCCTGTTGCTCTCCCAGAGTCAGGCACTGACGCTGTCCCTACCTGAAGCCCTGACACGGGTCCTAAATAAGGCCCTGATACTGTAACTAAGCTCTTGACACTATCCCTAGGTCATTTCCTGACACGATCCCTAAACTTGACCCTAACCCTGTCCCTAGCAAATGTCCTGCCTCTTATGCTAACTAAAGCCCTTAGGCTGTGACTACCTCAGGCCCTGAATTTAGTCCCAAGGCCGTGATACTGTCCCTAACTAAGGCCCTAACACTATTCCTAACTCAGGCCCTGACACTGTACCTAACAGAGGCCCAGATGCTAGTACTAACTAAGGCCTTGACACTGTCCCTAACTAAGGCCCTGCTGCCATCAATATCTAATGTCCTGACACTATCCTGAGGTAATTTCCGGACCCATCTCTTACCAAGCTCCTGAAACTGTCCCTAAGTAAGCCCTGACGCTGTCCCTAAGGGAGGCCCTAAGGCTGTCCCTAACAGAGGCCCTGAGAATGTCTTTAACAAAGCCCCTGAGGCTGATCCTACCAAGGCCCTTATGCTGCTCCTAAGTCATGCCCTGATACTATCCCTAGCTAAGGCTCTGACACTAGGCCTCACTCAAGCCCTGTCGCTCTCCCTAAGTCAGGCTCTGACGCTATCCCTACCTGAAGCCCTGACACTGGTCCTAAATTAGGCCCTGATGCCCTAAGTAACTAAGGTCTTGACACTATCCCTAGGTCATGCCCTGACACAATCCCTAGACCTTAACCTAACCTTGTCTTTAACTAATGTTGAGCTTCTTATGCTAAATAAATCCCTGATGCTCTTCCTAAGTAAGACCCTAAAATTAGACCCGAGGCCGTGACCCTGGCCCTAACTGAGGCCTGGAGGCTCGTCCTAACTCAGGCCCTGACACTACACCTAACTCAGTCCCTGACACTGTACCTAACAAAGGCTCTGATGCTAGTCCTAAGTCAGGCTGAGACACTGTCTCTAAGGCCCTGCTGCAGTCAATATCTAAAGTCCTGACATTATCCCGAGCTAATATCCTGACCCATGTCTTACCAAGGTCCTGAAACTGTCCCAAAGGAAGCCCTGACGCTGTCCCTAAGTGAGGCCCTGAGGCGGTCCCTAACAGAGGCCCTGAGAATGTCTTTAACGAAGACCCTAATGCTGATCCTACAGAGGCCCTTATACGGCTCCTAAGTCATGCCCTGACACTGCCCCTAACTCAGGCCCTAAAGATAGGCCTCACTTAGGCCCTGTTGCCGTACCTTAGTTAGGCTCTGACGCTGTCCGTACGTGAAGCCCTGGCACTGGTCCTGATGAAGGCCCTGACGCTGGTCCTAACTAAGGCCCTGATGCTCTCAATAACTAAGGTCTTCACCCTATCCCTAGCTCACATCCTGACACTACCACTGGCCTGGAACCTGACTCTGTCCCGAGCTAACGTCCTGCCCCTTATCCTCACCGAAGCCGTAATGTTCTCCCTAACTAAGGCCCAGACTAGTCCTAATTAAGGCCCTGACACTGTCCTTAACTAAGGCCCGGAATCTATCTCTAATATAGGCCTTGCTGCCGGTAATAACTAAAATCCGGACACTATCCTGAGCTAATATCCTGACCCATTTCTAACCAAGGTCCTGACACCGTCCCTAAGAAAGCCCTGTCGCTGTTCCTAAGTGAAGACCTGAGGCTGTCCGTAACTCAGTCCCTGAAGCTATGCCTAACTGAGGCCTTGACGCTGTGACTAACTCAGGCCCTGATCATGTCTGTAACTAAGACACTAATGCTGATGCAACAAAGGCCCTGATGCTGCTCCTACATCATGCCCTGACAGTGTCCCCAGCTATGGGCCTGACGCTAAGCCTCACTCAGGCCCTGTTGCTCTCCCAGAGTCAGGCACTGACGCTGTCCCTACCTGAAGCCCTGACACGGGTCCTAAATAAGGCCCTGATACTGTAACTAAGCTCTTGACACTATCCCTAGGTCATTTCCTGACACGATCCCTAAACTTTACCCTAACCCTGTCCCTAGCAAATGTCCTGCCTCTTATGCTAACTAAAGTCCTTAGACTGTGACTACCTCAGGCCCTGAATTTAGTCCCAAGGCCGTGATACTGTCCCTAACTAAGGCCCTAACACTATTCCTAACTCAGGCCCTGACACCGTACCTAACAGTGGCCCAGATGCTAGTACTAACTAAGGCCTTGACACTGTCCCTAACTAAGGCCCTGCTGCCATCAATATCTAATGTCCTGACACTATCCTGAGGTAATTTCCGGACCCATCTCTTACCAAGCTCCTGAAACTGTCCCTAAGTAAGCCCTGACGCTGTCCCTAAGGGAGGCCCTAAGGCTGTCCCTAACAGAGGCCCTGAGAATGTCTTTAACAAAGCCCCTGAGGCTGATCCTACCAAGGCCCTTATGCTGCTCCTAAGTCATGCCCTGATACTATCCCTAGCTAAGGCTCTGACACTAGGCCTCACTCAAGCCCTGTCGCTCTCCCTAAGTCAGGCTCTGACGCTATCCCTACCTGAAGCCCTGACACTGGTCCTAAATTAGGCCCTGATGCCCTAAGTAACTAAGGTCTTGACACTATCCCTAGGTCATGCCCTGACACAATCCCTAGACCTTAACCTAACCTTGTCTTTAACTAATGTTGAGCTTCTTATGCTAAATAAATCCCTGATGCTGTTCCTAACTAAGGCCCTAAAATTAGTCCCGAGGCCATGACCCTGGCCCTAACTGAGGCCTGGAGGCTTGTCCTAACTCAGGCCCTGACACTGTACCTAACAAAGGCTCTGATGCTAGTCCTAAGTCAGGCTGAGACACTGTCTCTAAGGCCCTGCTGCAGTCAATATCTAAAGTCCTGACATTATCCCGAGCTAATATCCTGACCCATGTCTTACCAAGGTCCTGAAACTGTCCCAAAGGAAGCCCTGACGCTGTCCCTAAGTGAGGCCCTGAGGCGGTCCCTAACAGAGGCCCTGAGAATGTCTTTAACGAAGACCCTAATGCTGATCCTACAGAGGCCCTTATACGGCTCCTAAGTCATGCCCTGACACTGTCCCTAACTCAGGCCCTAAAGATAGGCCTCACTTAGGCCCCGTTGCCGTACCTTAGTTAGGCTCTGACGCTGTCCGTAAGTGAAGCCCTGACACTGGTCCTGATGAAGGCCCTGACGCTGGTCCTAACTAAGGCCCTGATGCTCTCAATAACTAAGGTCTTCACCCTATCCCTAGCTCACATCCTGACACTACCACTGGCCTGGAACCTGACTCTGTCCCGAGCTAACGTCCTGCCCCTTATCCTCAGCGAAGCCGTAATGCTCTCCCTAACTAAGGCCCAGACTAGTCCTAATTAAGGCCCTGAAACTGTCCCTAACTAAGGCCCGGAATCTATCTCTAATATAGGCCCTGCTGCCGGCAATAACTAAAATCCGGACACTATCCTGAGCTAATATCCTGACCCATTTCTAACCAAGGTCCTGACACCGTCCCTAAGAAAGCCCTGTCGCTGTTCCTAAGTGAAGACCTGAGGCTGTCCGTAACTCAGTCCCTGAAGCTATGCCTAACTGAGGCCTTGACGCTGTGACTAACACAGGCCCTGATCATGTCTGTAACTAAGACACTAATGCTGATGCAACAAAGGCCCTGATGCTGCTCCTACATCATGCCCTGACAGTGTCCCCAGCTATGGGCCTGACGCTAGGCCTCACTCAGGCCCTGTTGCTCTCCCAGAGTCAGGCACTGACGCTGTCCCTACCTGAAGCCCTGACACGGGTCCTAAATAAGACCCTGATACTGTAACTAAGCTCTTGACACTATCCCTAGGTCATTTCCTGACACGATCCCTAAACTTGACCCTAACCCTGTCCCTAGCAAATGTCCTGCCTCTTATGCTAACTAAAGCCCTTAGGCTGTGACTACCTCAGGCCCTGAATTTAGTCCCAAGGCCGTGATACTGTCCCTAACTAAGGCCCTAACACTATTCCTAACTCAGGCCCTGACACTGTACCTAACAGAGGCCCAGATGCTAGTACTAACTAAGGTCTTGACACTGTCCCTAACTAGGGCCCTGCTGCCGTCAATATCTAATGTCCTGACACTTTCCTGAGGTAATTTCCGGACCCATCTCTTACCAAGCTCCTGAAACTGTCCCTAAGTAAGCCCTGACGCTGTCCCTAAGGGAGGCCCTAAGGCTGTCCCTAACAGAGGCCCTGAGAATGTCTTTAACAAAGCCCCTGAGGCTGATCCTACCAAGGCCCTTATGCTGCTCCTAAGTCATGCTCTGATACTATCCCTAGCTAAGGCTCTGATACTAGGCCTCACTCAAGCCCTGTCGCTCTCCCTAAGTCAGGCTCTGACGCTATCCCTACCTGAAGCCCTGACAATGGTCCTAAATTAGGCCCTGATGCCCTAAGTAACTAAGGTCTTGACACTATCCCTAGGTCATGCCCTGACACAATCCCTAGACCTTAACCTAACCTTGTCTTTAACTAATGTAGAGCTTCTTATGCTAAATAAAGCCCTGATGCTCTTCCTAAGTAAGGCCCTAAAATTAGACCCGAGGTCGTGACCCTGGACCTAACTGAGGCCTGGAGGCTCGTCCTAACTCAGGCCCTGACACTACACCTAACTCAGTCCCTGACACTGTACCTAACAAAGGCTCTGATGCTAGTCCTAAGTCAGGCTGAGACACTGTCTCTAAGGCCCTGCTGCAGTCAATATCTAAAGTCCTGACATTATCCCGAGCTAATATCCTGACCCATGTCTTACCAAGGTCCTGAAACTGTCCCAAAGGAAGCCCTGACGCTGTCCCTAAGTGAGGCCCTGAGGCGGTCCCTAACAGAGGCCCTGAGAATGTCTTTAACGAAGACCCTAATGCTGATCCTACAGAGGCCCTTATACGGCTCCTAAGTCATGCCCTGACACTGTCCCTAACTCAGGCCCTAAAGATAGGCCTCACTTAGGCCCCGTTGCCGTACCTTAGTTAGGCTCTGACGCTGTCCGTAAGTGAAGCCCTGACACTGGTCCTGATGAAGGCCCTGACGCTGGTCCTAACTAAGGCCCTGATGCTCTCAATAACTAAGGTCTTCACCCTATCCCTAGCTCACATCCTGACACTACCACTGGCCTGGAACCTGACTCTGTCCCGAGCTAACGTCCTGCCCCTTATCCTCACCGAAGCCGTAATGCTCTCCCTAACTAAGGCCCAGACTAGTCCTAATTAAGGCCCTGACACTGTCCCTAACTAAGGCCCGGAATCTATCTCTAATATAGGCCCTGCTGCCGGCAATAACTAAAATCCGGACACTATCCTGAGCTAATATCCTGACCCATTTCTAACCAAGGTCCTGACACCGTCCCTAAGAAAGCCCTGTCGCTGTTCCTAAGTGAAGACCTGAGGCTGTCCGTAACTCAGTCCCTGAAGCTATGCCTAACTGAGGCCTTGACGCTGTGACTAACTCAGGCCCTGATCATGTCTGTAACTAAGACACTAATGCTGATGCAACAAAGGCCCTGATGCTGCTCCTACATCATGCCCTGACAGTGTCCCCAGCTATGGGCCTGACGCTAAGCCTCACTCAGGCCCTGTTGCTCTCCCAGAGTCAGGCACTGACGCTGTCCCTACCTGAAGCCCTGACACGGGTCCTAAATAAGGCCCTGATACTGTAACTAAGCTCTTGACACTATCCCTAGGTCATTTCCTGACACGATCCCTAAACTTGACCCTAACCCTGTCCCTAGCAAATGTCCTGCCTCTTATGCTAACTAAAGCCCTTAGGCTGTGACTACCTCAGGCCCTGAATTTAGTCCCAAGGCCGTGATACTGTCCCTAACTAAGGCCCTAACACTATTCCTAACTCAGGCCCTGACACTGTACCTAACAGAGGCCCAGATGCTAGTACTAACTAAGGCCTTGACACTGTCCCTAACTAAGGCCCTGCTGCCATCAATATCTAATGTCCTGACACTATCCTGAGGTAATTTCCGGACCCATCTCTTACCAAGCTCCTGAAACTGTCCCTAAGTAAGCCCTGACGCTGTCCCTAAGGGAGGCCCTAAGGCTGTCCCTAACAGAGGCCCTGAGAATGTCTTTAACAAAGCCCCTGAGGCTGATCCTACCAAGGCCCTTATGCTGCTCCTAAGTCATGCCCTGATACTATCCCTAGCTAAGGCTCTGACACTAGGCCTCACTCAAGCCCTGTCGCTCTCCCTAAGTCAGGCTCTGACGCTATCCCTACCTGAAGCCCTGACACTGGTCCTAAATTAGGCCCTGATGCCCTAAGTAACTAAGGTCTTGACACTATCCCTAGGTCATGCCCTGACACAATCCCTAGACCTTAACCTAACCTTGTCTTTAACTAATGTTGAGCTTCTTATGCTAAATAAATCCCTGATGCTGTTCCTAACTAAGGCCCTAAAATTAGTCCCGAGGCCATGACCCTGGCCCTAACTGAGGCCTGGAGGCTCGTCCTAACTCAGGCCCTGACACTGTACCTAACAAAGGCTCTGATGCTAGTCCTAAGTCAGGCTGAGACACTGTCTCTAAGGCCCTGCTGCAGTCAATATCTAAAGTCCTGACATTATCGCGAGCTAATATCCTGACCCATGTCTTACCAAGGTCCTGAAACTGTCCCAAAGGAAGCCCTGACGCTGTCCCTAAGTGAGGCCCTGAGGCGGACCCTAACAGAGGCCCTGAGAATGTCTTTAACGAAGACCCTAATGCTGATCCTACAGAGGCCCTTATACTGCTCCTAAGTCATGCCCTGACACTGTCCCTAACTCAGGCCCTAAAGATAGGCCTCACTTAGGCCCCGTTGCCGTACCTTAGTTAGGCTCTGACGCTGTCCGTAAGTGAATCCCTGACACTGGTCCTGATGAAGGCCCTGACGCTGGTCCTAACTAAGGCCCTGATGCTCTCAATAACTAAGGTCTTCACCCTATCCCTAGCTCACATCCTGACACTACCACTGGCCTGGAACCTGACTCTGTCCCGAGCTAACGTCCTGCCCCTTATCCTCACCGAAGCCGTAATGCTCTCCCTAACTAAGGCCCAGACTAGTCCTAATTAAGGCCCTGAAACTGTCCCTAACTAAGGCCCGGAATCTATCTCTAATATAGGCCCTGCTGCCGGCAATAACTAAAATCCGGACACTATCCTGAGCTAATATCCTGACCCATTTCTAACCAAGGTCCTGACACCGTCCCTAAGAAAGCCCTGTCGCTGTTCCTAAGTGAAGACCTGAGGCTGTCCGTAACTCAGTCCCTGAATCTATGCCTAACTGAGGCCTTGACGCTGTGACTAACACAGGCCCTGATCATGTCTGTAACTAAGACACTAATGCTGATGCAACAAAGGCCCTGATGCTGCTCCTACATCATGCCCTGACAGTGTCCCCAGCTATGGGCCTGACGCTAGGCCTCACTCAGGCCCTGTTGCTCTCCCAGAGTCAGGCACTGACGCTGTCCCTACCTGAAGCCCTGACACGGGTCCTAAATAAGACCCTGATACTGTAACTAAGCTCTTGACACTATCCCTAGGTCATTTCCTGACACGATCCCTAAACTTGACCCTAACCCTGTCCCTAGCAAATGTCCTGCCTCTTATGCTAACTAAAGCCCTTAGGCTGTGACTACCTCAGGCCCTGAATTTAGTCCCAAGGCCGTGATACTGTCCCTAACTAAGGCCCTAACACTATTCCTAACTCAGGCCCTGACACTGTACCTAACAGAGGCCCAGATGCTAGTACTAACTAAGGTCTTGACACTGTCCCTAACTAGGGCCCTGCTGCCGTCAATATCTAATGTCCTGACACTTTCCTGAGGTAATTTCCGGACCCATCTCTTACCAAGCTCCTGAAACTGTCCCTAAGTAAGCCCTGACGCTGTCCCTAAGGGAGGCCCTAAGGCTGTCCCTAACAGAGGCCCTGAGAATGTCTTTAACAAAGCCCCTGAGGCTGATCCTACCAAGGCCCTTATGCTGCTCCTAAGTCATGCCCTGATACTATCCCTAGCTAAGGCTCTGATACTAGGCCTCACTCAAGCCCTGTCGCTCTCCCTAAGTCAGGCTCTGACGCTATCCCTACCTGAAGCCCTGACACTGGTCCTAAATTAGGCCCTGATGCCCTAAGTAACTAAGGTCTTGACACTATCCCTAGGTCATGCCCTGACACAATCCCTAGACCTTAACCTAACCTTGTCTTTAACTAATGTTGAGCTTCTTATGCTAAATAAATCCCTGATGCTCTTCCTAAGTAAGGCCCTAAAATTAGACCCGAGGCTGTGACCCTGGCCCTAACTGAGGCCTGGAGGCTCGTCCTAACTCAGGCCCTGACACTACACCTAACTCAGTCCCTGACACTGTACCTAACAAAGGCTCTGATGCTAGTCCTAAGTCAGGCTGAGACACTGTCTCTAAGGCCCTGCTGCAGTCAATATCTAAAGTCCTGACATTATCCCGAGCTAATATCCTGACCCATGTCTTACCAAGGTCCTGAAACTGTCCCAAAGGAAGCCCTGACGCTGTCCCTAAGTGAGGCCCTGAGGCGGTCCCTAACAGAGGCCCTGAGAATGTCTTTAACGAAGACCCTAATGCTGATCCTACAGAGGCCCTTATACGGCTCCTAAGTCATGCCCTGACACTGCCCCTAACTCAGGCCCTAAAGATAGGCCTCACTTAGGCCCTGTTGCCGTACCTTAGTTAGGCTCTGACGCTGTCCGTACGTGAAGCCCTGGCACTGGTCCTGATGAAGGCCCTGACGCTGGTCCTAACTAAGGCCCTGATGCTCTCAATAACTAAGGTCTTCACCCTATCCCTAGCTCACATCCTGACACTACCACTGGCCTGGAACCTGACTCTGTCCCGAGCTAACGTCCTGCCCCTTATCCTCACCGAAGCCGTAATGCTCTCTCTAACTAAGGCCCAGACTAGTCCTAATTAAGGCCCTGACACTGTCCTTAACTAAGGCCCGGAATCTATCTCTAATATAGGCCTTGCTGCCGGTAATAACTAAAATCCGGACACTATCCTGAGCTAATATCCTGACCCATTTCTAACCAAGGTCCTGACACCGTCCCTAAGAAAGCCCTGTCGCTGTTCCTAAGTGAAGACCTGAGGCTGTCCGTAACTCAGTCCCTGAAGCTATGCCTAACTGAGGCCTTGACGCTGTGACTAACTCAGGCCCTGATCATGTCTGTAACTAAGACACTAATGCTGATGCAACAAAGGCCCTGATGCTGCTCCTACATCATGCCCTGACAGTGTCCCCAGCTATGGGCCTGACGCTAAGCCTCACTCAGGCCCTGTTGCTCTCCCAGAGTCAGGCACTGACGCTGTCCCTACCTGAAGCCCTGACACGGGTCCTAAATAAGGCCCTGATACTGTAACTAAGCTCTTGACACTATCCCTAGGTCATTTCCTGACACGATCCCTAAACTTGACCCTAACCCTGTCCCTAGCAAATGTCCTGCCTCTTATGCTAACTAAAGCCCTTAGGCTGTGACTACCTCAGGCCCTGAATTTAGTCCCAAGGCCGTGATACTGTCCCTAACTAAGGCCCTAACACTATTCCTAACTCAGGCCCTGACACTGTACCTAACAGAGGCCCAGATGCTAGTACTAACTAAGGCCTTGACACTGTCCCTAACTAAGGCCCTGCTGCCATCAATATCTAATGTCCTGACACTATCCTGAGGTAATTTCCGGACCCATCTCTTACCAAGCTCCTGAAACTGTCCCTAAGTAAGCCCTGACGCTGTCCCTAAGGGAGGCCCTAAGGCTGTCCCTAACAGAGGCCCTGAGAATGTCTTTAACAAAGCCCCTGAGGCTGATCCTACCAAGGCCCTTATGCTGCTCCTAAGTCATGCCCTGATACTATCCCTAGCTAAGGCTCTGACACTAGGCCTCACTCAAGCCCTGTCGCTCTCCCTAAGTCAGGCTCTGACGCTATCCCTACCTGAAGCCCTGACACTGGTCCTAAATTAGGCCCTGATGCCCTAAGTAACTAAGGTCTTGACACTATCCCTAGGTCATGCCCTGACACAATCCCTAGACCTTAACCTAACCTTGTCTTTAACTAATGTTGAGCTTCTTATGCTAAATAAATCCCTGATGCTCTTCCTAAGTAAGACCCTAAAATTAGACCCGAGGCCGTGACCCTGGCCCTAACTGAGGCCTGGAGGCTCGTCCTAACTCAGGCCCTGACACTACACCTAACTCAGTCCCTGACACTGTACCTAACAAAGGCTCTGATGCTAGTCCTAAGTCAGGCTGAGACACTGTCTCTAAGGCCCTGCTGCAGTCAATATCTAAAGTCCTGACATTATCCCGAGCTAATATCCTGACCCATGTCTTACCAAGGTCCTGAAACTGTCCCAAAGGAAGCCCTGACGCTGTCCCTAAGTGAGGCCCTGAGGCGGTCCCTAACAGAGGCCCTGAGAATGTCTTTAACGAAGACCCTAATGCTGATCCTACAGAGGCCCTTATACGGCTCCTAAGTCATGCCCTGACACTGCCCCTAACTCAGGCCCTAAAGATAGGCCTCACTTAGGCCCTGTTGCCGTACCTTAGTTAGGCTCTGACGCTGTCCGTACGTGAAGCCCTGGCACTGGTCCTGATGAAGGCCCTGATGCTGGTCCTAACTAAGGCCCTGATGCTCTCAATAACTAAGGTCTTCACCCTATCCCTAGCTCACATCCTGACACTACCACTGGCCTGGAACCTGACTCTGTCCCGAGCTAACGTCCTGCCCCTTATCCTCACCGAAGCCGTAATGTTCTCCCTAACTAAGGCCCAGACTAGTCCTAATTAAGGCCCTGACACTGTCCTTAACTAAGGCCCGGAATCTATCTCTAATATAGGCCTTGCTGCCGGTAATAACTAAAATCCGGACACTATCCTGAGCTAATATCCTGACCCATTTCTAACCAAGGTCCTGACACCGTCCCTAAGAAAGCCCTGTCGCTGTTCCTAAGTGAAGACCTGAGTCTGTCCGTAACTCAGTCCCTGAAGCTATGCCTAACTGAGGCCTTGACGCTGTGACTAACTCAGGCCCTGATCATGTCTGTAACTAAGACACTAATGCTGATGCAACAAAGGCCCTGATGCTGCTCCTACATCATGCCCTGACAGTGTCCCCAGCTATGGGCCTGACGCTAAGCCTCACTCAGGCCCTGTTGCTCTCCCAGAGTCAGGCACTGACGCTGTCCCTACCTGAAGCCCTGACACGGGTCCTAAATAAGGCCCTGATACTGTAACTAAGCTCTTGACACTATCCCTAGGTCATTTCCTGACACGATCCCTAAACTTGACCCTAACCCTGTCCCTAGCAAATGTCCTGCCTCTTATGCTAACTAAAGTCCTTAGACTGTGACTACCTCAGGCCCTGAATTTAGTCCCAAGGCCGTGATACTGTCCCTAACTAAGGCCCTAACACTATTCCTAACTCAGGCCCTGACACCGTACCTAACAGTGGCCCAGATGCTAGTACTAACTAAGGCCTTGACACTGTCCCTAACTAAGGCCCTGCTGCCATCAATATCTAATGTCCTGACACTATCCTGAGGTAATTTCCGGACCCATCTCTTACCAAGCTCCTGAAACTGTCCCTAAGTAAGCCCTGACGCTGTCCCTAAGGGAGGCCCTAAGGCTGTCCCTAACAGAGGCCCTGAGAATGTCTTTAACAAAGCCCCTGAGGCTGATCCTACCAAGGCCCTTATGCTGCTCCTAAGTCATGCCCTGATACTATCCCTAGCTAAGGCTCTGACACTAGGCCTCACTCAAGCCCTGTCGCTCTCCCTAAGTCAGGCTCTGACGCTATCCCTACCTGAAGCCCTGACACTGGTCCTAAATTAGGCCCTGATGCCCTAAGTAACTAAGGTCTTGACACTATCCCTAGGTCATGCCCTGACACAATCCCTAGACCTTAACCTAACCTTGTCTTTAACTAATGTTGAGCTTCTTATGCTAAATAAATCCCTGA